>NC_142801.1:901879-1049438 GCF_049724085.1 Artemia sp. Qi Xiang Cuo
CTCATATAAGATCAATGTTGACACAATGTAGGCTACAGTTTATTATTTTGTTTGTTTAAAGCAGGGCACTTCATATAAAAGGGGTCGTCGTAGAGACTTCAAAAGGGGTTCATTCGATTAGAAATCGAGAGTTCTAGTGCCCTTTTTATTATTCGACAGTGATTGGAGGGCAACTTGCCCCCCCCCCCCCTTCACGGCAATCATTCCTCCAAACACACCCAATCGAAACTTTGAGATAGCCATATTGTTCAGCGTAGTTGATTTCTAGATAGAAAATGTGTTTTTGAGGAGGACACTCCCCCACAACCCTCAGGGCAAGGGTTTTCATTTATGCCCTGGGGGCATACAAGGTTTTTATAGAAGGTATTATCATAGAAACTTCAAAACAGGCGCAGTCGATTGGAAATTCACAGGGCTAGTGCCCTTTTTAATAGTCGAAAGTGATTGGAGGGCAACTAGCCCCCCCCCCACACCCATCATTCCCCCAAACACATCCAATCAAAATTGAGAGATAGCCATTTTGTTCATCGTAGTTGATTTCTAGATAGAAAATAGGTTTTTGAGGAGAACACTCCCCCAAAACCGTCAGGGCAAGGGTTTTAAGTTATGCCCTGGGGGCATATAAGGCTTTTATAGAAGGCGTTGTGGTCAAAAATTCAAAACAGGCTCATTCGATTGGAAATTCAAAGTGCTAGTTCCTTGTTCAATAGTCAAAAGTGATTGGAGGGCAACTAGCCCCCCCCCCCCCCCAACGCCAATCATTCCCCCAAAAACATCCAATCAAAATTTGAGATATGCATTCGTCAGCGTAGCTGATTTCCAGATAGAAAATAGGTTTTTGAGGAGGACACTCCCCACAACCCTCAGGGCAAGGGTTTTAAGTTATGCCCTGGGGGCATATAAGGTTATTATAGAAGGCCTTGTCGTAAAAACTTCAAAACAGGCTTATTCGAATGGAAATTCAAAGGGCTAGTGCCCTTTTTAATAGTCGAAAGTGATTGGAGGGAAACTAGCTCCCCCTCCCACGCCCATAATTTCCCCAAACACATCCAATCAAAATTGTGAGATAGCCATTTTGTTCAGCGTATTTGATTTCCAGATAGAATATGTGTTTTTGCGGAGGACACTTCCCTACAACCCTCAGGGCCAGGGTTTTAAATTATGCCCTGGGGGCATATAATGTTTTTATAGAAGGCACTATCGTAAAAACTTCAAAATAGGCTCCTTCAATTGGAAATTTAAAGGGCTAGTGCCCTTTTTAATAGTCCAAAGTGATTGGAGGGCAACTAGCCCCCCACACCCATCATTCCCCGAAATACATCCAATCAAAACTGTGAGATAGCCTTTTTGTTCAGCGTAGTTGATTTCTGGAAAGAAAATATGTTTTTGCGGAGGACACTTCCCAAGAACCATCAGGGCAATGGTTTTAAGTTATGCCCTGGGGGCATATAAGGTTTTATTGAAGGCGTTGTCGTAGAAACTTCAAAAAAGGCTCATTCGATTGGAAATTCAAAGGGCTAGTGCCCTTTTTAATAGTCGAAAGTAATTGGACGGAAACTACCCCCCCCCCCCCGCCCATTATGCCCCCACACCCATCACAACCCAAATTTTAAAATAGCCATTTTTTTCAGCGTAGTTGATTTCCAGATAGAAAATAGGTTTTTGAGGAGGACACTCCCCCACAACCCTCGGGGAAAGGGTTTTAAGTTATGTCCTGGGGGCATATAAGGTTCTTATAGAAGGCGTTGTCGTAGAAACTTCAAAACAGGTTCAATCGATTGGAAATTCAAAGGGCTAGTGCCCTTTTTAAAAGTCGAAAGATATTGGAGGGCAACTATCCCCCCCCCCACGTCCATCATTCCTCCAAACACATCCAATCGAAATTTTTAGATACCCATTTTGTTCAGCATAGTTGAAAGGCCGAATAACTATGCCTTTGCAGATATCAAGACCCTCACAGCCCCCGGGGAAAGGTCTTTAAGTTACAAAATTTGCCCAATGTTTACGTACAGTTTTTGTTATTGACAAGTATGTATACATTTTTTTTTGGGTGGGGTGGTGTGGCAAATTTTCTGCAAGTGGGATTTTCAATGGGGATAATTTTCCATGAGGAGGGTAGTTTCCGGAGGGCGTATCATTCAGAGGAAATTTTACACTAGGGGAGTTTGCCAGAACTCCTATACGAAGTTCTTCTTATGCTTGCTTTCTCATTGCCGACTCAATTTTACGCGTGGAGATTTTAAGTGTAATTTTCCGTGGCAAATTTTCACCCGGATTGAATTGTTTAGAGAATAAATCTATGGAGAGGAGGGACCTATCCGTGGAGGTGTAGCCAGATTTCCTGGCATTACCTAAAACAATTAGAAATTAAATTAAAAAAGAACTGAAAGTAAGTCTTTTCAACTGAAAGTAAGAAGGAACATCAAAACTTAAAACGAACAGAAACTATTAAGTATATGAGAGGTGTTTATCCTCCTAAACACCTCGCTCTTTACGCTAAAGTTTAAATTCCGTACCAATTCCTTAAGAACAACTCCCAAAACACTGTTTGTTTAATTAGAACAATACGAAGCTTTTTTTAAGTCCTAAAAATAACTTTTGCGTAAAAAGCCAGGTTTTGAGGAGGAACAACTCCCCTCATATACGTAATAATTTCTGTTCGTCTTTAGTTTTAATGTTGCTCCTTATTTTCAGTTGAAAAAACTTGTTTTTTTTTGCCTATTTTCATCTACAGAGATTAATGCTTCGCCGGTTTTTTCGACCCGGTTGACGTTTTCTCTGCTTCATAGAGACATAAGGAGTTGGAAACACCTTGATCATAGGTAGCGCGCTAGCGCTGCCTAAATAAAGAACGATGTGGGCACAATGTGTGTTTTTTTTCTCCATACCCGGGCCCTTCGTATCGAAGGAGGTGTCGTAGAAACTTCAAAAAGGACTAATTTGTTTGGAAATTGGAGTGACTAGTGTCCTTTTTAATAGTCGAAAGTGATTGGAGGGCAACTAGCCCCCCCCCCACGCCCATCATTCCGCCAAACACATCCAATCAAAATTTTAGATAGCCATTTTATTCAGCGTAGTTGATTTTCAGATAGAAAATATATTTTTGAGGAGGACACTCCCCCACAACCCTCGAGGCAAGGGTTTTAAGTTATGCCCTGAGGGCATATAAGATCAATGTTGACACAATGTAGGCTACAGTTTATTATTTTGTTTGTTTAAAGCAGGGCACTTCATATAAAAGGGGTCGTCGTAGAGACTTCAAAAGGGGTTCATTCGATTAGAAATCGAGAGTTCTAGTGCCCTTTTTAATAGTCGACAGTGATTGGAGGGCAACTAGCCCCCCCCCCTTCACGCCAATCATTCCCCAAACACACCCAATCGAAACTTTGAAATAGTCATATTGTTCAGCATAGTTGATTTCTAGATAGCAAATGTGTTTTTGAGGAGGAAACTCTCCCACAACCCTCAAGGCAAGGGTTTTGATTTATGCCCTGGGGGCATACAAGGTTTTTATAGAAGGTGTTGTCGTAGAAACTTCAAAACAGGCTCATTCGATTGAAAATTTACAGGGCTAGTGCTCTTTTTAATAGTCGAAAGTGATTGGAGGGCAACTAGCCCCCCACCCATACCCATCATTTCCCCAAACACATCTAATCAAAATTGTGAGATAGCCATTTTGTTCATCATAATTGATTTCTAGATAGAAAATAGGTTTTGAGGAGGACAGTCGAAAGTCGAAAGTCATTGGAGGGCAACTAGCCCCCCCCCCGGCCAATCATTCCCCGAAACACATCCAATCAAAATTTGAGATAGGCATTTGTCAGCGTAGCTGATTTCCAGATAGAAAATAGGTTTTTGAGGAGGACACTCCCCCACAACCCTCAGGGCAAGGGTTTTAAGTTATGCCCTGGGGGCATATAAGGCTTTTATAGAAGGCATTGTCGTAAAAACTTCAAAACAGGCTTATTCGATTGGAAATTCAAAGGGCTAGTGCCATTGTTAATAGTCGAAAGTGATTGGAGGGCAACTAGCTCTCCCTCCCACGCCCATCATTCCCCCAAACACACCCAATCAAAATTTTGAGATATGCATTGTGTCAGCGTAGCTGATTTCCAGATAGAAAATATCTTTTTGAGGAGGACACTCCCACACAACCCTCGGGGCAAGGGTTTTAATTTATGCCGTGGGGGCATATAAGGTTTTTATTGAAGGTGATGTCGTACAAACTTCAAAACAGGGTCATTCAATTGGAAATTCAAAGGGCTAGTTCTCTTTTTAATAGTCGAAAGTGATTGGAGGGCAACTATACCCCCCCCCCCCCCCAATGCCCATCAATCCCCCAAACACCTCCAATCAAAATTGTGAGATAGCCATTTTGTTCAGCGTAGTTGATTTCCAGATAAAAAATGTGTTTTTGAGGAGGACACTTCCCCACAACCCTCAGGGCAAGTGTTTTAAATTATGCCCTGGGGGCATATAAGGTTTTTATAGAAGGTGCTGTCGTACAAACTTCAAAACAGGCTCCTTCAATTGGAAATTTAAAGGGCTAGTGCCCTTTTTAATAGTCCAAAGTGATTGGAGGGCAACTAGCCCCCCACACCCATCACTCCCCGAAACACATCCAATCAAAATTATGAGATAGCCTTTTTGTTCAGCGTAGTTGATTTCCGGATAGAAAATATGTTTTTGAGGAGGACACTCCCCCACAACCCTCAGGGAAAAGGTTTTTATAGAAAGCATTGTCGTAGAAACTTCAAAACAGGCTAATTCGATTGGAGATTCAAAGGGCTAGTGCCCTTTTTAATAGTTGAAAGTGATTGGGGGGCAACTAGCCCCTAGCCACACTTCCCAAGAACCATCAGGGCAATGGTTTTAAGTTATGCCCTGGGGGCATATAAGGTTTTATTGAAGGCGTTGTCGTAGAAACTTCAAAACAGGCTAATTCGATTGGAAATTCAAATGGCTAGTGCCATTTTTAATTGTTGAAAGTGATTTGGGGGCAACTAGCCCCTCCCCCTCAACGCCCATCATTCCCCCAAACAAATCCAATCAAAATTTTGAGATAGCATTTTTTTCAGCGTAGTTGATTTCCAGATAGAAAATATGTTTTTGAGGAGGCCACTCCCCCACAACCCTCAGGGAAAGGGTTTTAAGTTATGACCTGGGGGCATATAAGGTATTTATAGAAGGCGTTGTCGTAGAAACTTCAAAACAGGTTCATTCGATTGGAAATTCAAAGGGCTAGTGCCCTTTTTAATAGTCAAAAATGATTGGAGGGCAACTAGACCTCCCCACGCCCATGATTCTCCCAAACACATCCAATCAAAATTGTGAGATAGAAATTTTATTCAGCACAGTTGATTTCCAGATAGAAAATATGTTTTTGAGGAGGACACTCCCCCACAACCCTCAGGGCAAGGGTTTTAAGTTATTCCCTGGGAGCATATAAGGTTCTTATAGAAGGCATTGTCGTAGAAACTTTAAAACAGGCTCATTCGATTGGAAATTCAAAGGGCTAGTGCTCTTTTTAAAAGTCGAAATTGATTGGAGGGCAACTATCCCCCCCCCCGTTCATCATTTCCCCAAACACATCCAATCAAAATTTTGAGATAGCCATTTTGTTCAGCGTAGTTGATTTCCACATAGAAAATATTTTGTTGAGGAGGAAACTTCCCCAAAACCATCCGGGCAAGGGTTTTTATAGGAAGGCATTGTCGTCGAAGCTTCAAAACAGGCTCATTCGATTGGAAATTCAAAGGGCTAGTGCCTTTTTTATTAGTCGAAAGTGATTGGAGGGCAACTAGACCCCCCCCCCTACGCCCATGATTCTTCCAAACACATCCAATCAAAATTGTGAGATCGCCATTTTATTCAGCGCAGTTGATTTCCAGATAGAAAATATGTGTTTGAGGAGGACACTCCCCCACAACCCTCAGGGCAAGGATTTTAAGTTGTGCCCTGGGTGCATACAAGGTTTTTATTGAAGGCATTGTCGTAGAAACTCCAAAACAGGCTCATTCGATTGGAAATTCAAAGGGCTAGTGCCCTTTTTAAAAGTCGAAAGTGATTGGACGGCAACTAGCCCCCCCCCCACGCCCATCATTCCCCCAAACACGTCCAATCAAAATTTTGAGAAAGCCATTTTTTTTTCAGGGTAGTTGATTTCCATATAGAAAATATGCTTTTGAGGAGGACACTCCCCCACAACCCTCAGGGCAAAGGTTTTAAGTTATGGCCTGGGGCATATAAGGTTTTCATAGAAGGTGTTGTCGTAGAAACTTCAAAACATGCTCATTCGATTAGGAATTCAAAGGGCTAGGGCCCTTTTTAATAGTTTAAAATGATTTGACGGCAACTAGCCCCCCACACCCATTATTCCCCCAAAAAGATCCAATCAGAATTTTGAGATAGCCATTTTGTTCAGCGTAGGCTAGTTGATTTCCACATAGAAAATATGTTTTTGAGAACGACACTTCCCCATAACACTCAGGGCAAGGGTTTTAAGTTATGCCATGGGGGCATATAAGGTTTTTATTGAAGGCGTTGTCGTAGAAACTTCAAAAAAGGGTAATTTGATTGAAAATTCAAAGGGTTAGTACCCTTTTCGATATTCGAAAGTGATTGGAAGGCACATAGCCCCCCCCCCACACCCATCATTGCCCCCAACACATCCAATAAAAATTGAGAGATAGCCATTTTGTTCATCGTAGTTGATTTCTAGATAGAAAATAGGTTTTTGAGGAGGACACTCCCCCAAAACCCTCAGGGCAAGGGTTTTAAGTTATCTCCTGGGGGCATATAAGGCTTTTATAGAAGGCGTTGTCGTAAAAAATTCAAAACAGGCTCATTCAATTGGAAATTCAAAGGGCTAGTACCCTTTTTAATAGTCGAAAGTGATTGGAGGGCAACTAGCCCCCCCCCCCGCCACGCCAATCATTCCCCCAAACACATCCAATCAAAATTTGAGATAGGCATTTGTCAGCGTAGCTGATTTCCAGATAGAAAATATCTTTTTGAGGAGGACACTCCCACAGAACCCTCGGGGCAAGGGTTTTAAGTTATGCCCTGGGGGCATATAAGGTTTTTATTGAAGGTGATGTCGTAGAAACTTCAAAACAGGCTCATTCGATTGGAAATTCAAAGGGCTAGTTCTCTTTTTAATAGTCGAAAGTGATTGAAGGGCACCTAGCCCCCCCCCCACGTCCATCCTTCCCCCAAACACATCCAATCAAAATTTTGAGATAGCCGTTTTGTTCAGCGTAGTTGATTTCCATATAGAAAATGTGTTTTTGAGGAGGACACTCCCCCACAACCCTCAGGGCAAGGGTTTTAAATTATGCCCTGGGGGCATATAATGTTTTTATAGAAGGCGCTGTCGTAAAAACTTCAAAATAGGCTCCTTCAATTGGAAATTTAAAGGGCTAGTGCCCTTTTTAATAGTCCAAAGTGATTGGAGGGCAACTAGCCCCCCACACCCATCACTCCCCGAAACACATCCAATCAAAATTGTGAGACAGCCTTTTTGTTCAGCGTAGTTGATTTCCGGATAGAAAATATGTTTTTGAGGAGGACACTTCCCAAGAACCATCAGGGCAAGGGTTTTAAGTTATGCCCTGGGTGCATATAAGGATTTATTGAAGGCGTTGTCGTAGAAACTTCAAAACAGGCTAATTCGATTGGAAATTCAAAGGGCTTGTGCCCTTTTTAATAGTTGAAAGTGATTGGAGGGTAACTAGCCCCCCCCCCCCCGTCCAACAGTTCACTCAAAACATCCAATCAAAAATTTGACATAGCAATTTTTTTCAGCGTAGTTGATTTTCAGATAGAAAATATCTTTTTGAGGAGAACACTCCCCCACAACCCTCGGGGAAAGGGTTTTAAGTTATGTCCTGGGGGCATATAAGGTATTTATAGAAGGCGTTGTCGTAGAAACTTCAAAACAGGTTCATTCGATTGGAAATTCAAAGGGCTAGTGCCCTTTTTAATAGTCAAAAATGATTGGAGGGCAACTAGACCTCCCCACGCCCATGATTCTCCCAAACACATCCAATCAAAATTTTGAGATAGCCATTTTATTCAGCACAGTTGATTTCCACATAAAAATTATGTTTTTGAGGAGGACACTCCCCTACAGCCCTCGTGGCAAGCGTTGTAGGTAATTCCCTTGGGGCGTATAAGGTTCATATAGAAAGCGTGGTCGTAGAAACTTCGAAATGTGCTCTTTCGATTGGAAATACAAAGGGATAGTGCCCTTTTTAATAGTCAAAAGTGGTTGGAGGGCAAATAACCCCCCCCCACGTCCGTCATTCCCCCAAACACATCCAATCAAAATTTTGAGATAGCCATTTTTTTCAGCGTAGTTGATTTCCAGATAGAAAATATTTTGTTGAGGAGGACACTCTCCCACAACCCTCAGGGAAAAGGTTTTTATAGAAAGTATTGTCGTAGAAACTTCAAAACAGGCTCATTCGATTGGAAATTCAAAGGGCTAGTGCCCTTTTTATTAGTCAAAAGTGATTGGAGGGCAACTAGACCCCCCCTACGGCCATGATTCTACCAAACACATCCAATCAAAATTGTTAGATAGCCATTTTATTCAGCGCAGTTGATTTCCAGATAGAAAATATGTGTTTGAGGAGGACACTCCCCCACAACCCTCAGGGCAAGGATTTTAAGTTGTGCCCTGGGTGCATACAAGGTTTTTATAGAAGGCATTGTCATAGAAACTCCAAAACAGGCTCATTCGATTGGAAATTCAAAGGGCTAGTGCCCTTTTTAAAAGTCGAAAGTGATTGGACGGCAACTAGCCCCCCCCCCCCGCCCATCATTCCCCCAAACACGTAAAATAAAAATTTTGAGAAAGCCATTTTTTTTCAGGGTAGTTGATTTTCATATAGAAAATATGCTTTTGAGGAGGACACTCCCCCACAACCGTCAGGGCAAAGGTTTTAAGTTATGCCCTGGGGCATATAAGATTTTTATAGAAGGGGTTGTCGTAGAAACTTCAAAACAGGCTCATTCGATTAGGAATTCAAAGGGCTAGTGCCCTTTTTAATAGTTGAAAGTGATTGGACGGCAACTAGTCCCCCACTCCCATCATTCCCCCAAACACATCCACTCAGAATTTTGAGATAGCCATTTTGTTCAGAGTAGGCTAGTTGATTTCCAGATAGAAAATATGTTTTTGAGAAGGACACTTCCCCAAAACACTCAGGGCAAGGGTTTTAAGTTATGCCATGGGGGCATATAAGGTTTTTATTGAAGGCGTTGTCGTAGAAACTTCAAAAAAGGCTAATTCGATTGAAAATTCAAAGGGTTAGTACCCTTTTTAATAGTCGAAAGTGATTATAGGGCAACTAGCCCCCCCACGCACATCATTCCCCCAAACACATCCAATAAAAATTTTGAGAGAGCCGTTTTGTTCAGCGTAGTTGATTTTCAGATAGAAAATATGTTTTTGAGGATACTCCCCCACAACCCTAAGGGCAAGGGTTTTAACTTATGCCCAGGGGGCATATAATGTTTTTATAGAATGCGTTGTCGTAGAAACTTCAAAAATAGCTCATTCAATTGGAAATTCAAAGGGCTAGTGCCCTTTTTAATAGTCAAAATTGATTGGAGGGCAACAAGCCCCCCCCACGCCCATCATTCCCCCACACACATCCAATAAGAAATTTGAGATAGCCATTTTGTTCAGCGTAGTGGATTTACAGATAGAAAATATATTTTTGGGGAGGATACTCCACCACAGCCGTCAGGGCAAGGGTTTTAAGATATGCCCTGGGGGCATATAAGGTTTTATAGAAGGCGTTGTCGTAGAAACTTCAGAAAAGGGCTCATTTGGTTTGAAATTCAAAGGGATAGCGCCTTTTTTAATAGTTGAAAGTGATTAGTAATATTATTTGATGTTGTTGTTGTTTAGACCAGGGCACTTGGTATCGAAGGAGTTGTCGTGGGACCTTCGAAGGGGGCTCATTCAACTGATAATAGAAAGAGTTGATGTCCTTTTTAATAGTCGAAAGTGATTGGAGGGCAACTAGTCCTCCTTCCACTCCCACCCTCCCACGCCCAGCCTTCCATTTGCCCAATATGTTTAAAAACAAAATGTTGCCTTAAGATTAAATAAAATGCACTGTGATAATGATAATTCCCAATAAGACATCTCAGCAGTATTCCAAGAACGACTGAGGGTATTATGTTCAAAATTTTGAGGCTACTTCTGCTCTTAAAATTTAACCAAATCAAAGTAGTGTAAGTGTATCCAAGCTATCAAAGAAAGTAAACAGATTTTGTTGCAAATGGTATCAAGTTTTCGATTTCAGGTCAACTAGAGGAGGTATGAAACTAAGTTAAACAGTACTATTCGGTCCAGATTTTTAAAAGGGTGTATGTTGGGAAAAATTGCGGAAAACTTTTCGCCAGCATACTGTAAACCTCTATTTAGTTCTTTCTATATGCCCTTTTATAATTGGCATATGGAATGGTTTACGTAAATTCCAAAGATAGACGATAAACGTTCGTACATGGTCTTTATTAAATAACGTGAGAATACACACAGAGAAAATAAGGTAGCACAAGAACAACTAGCTAAGACGAAGGCGAAAGATGGACTGCCTTTAGAACTGAGCCAAGAATGTAACTTTCCTGGAACGGAAGTTCCAGCTATTGGTTGTTCAACCATGCCTGGGAACGGACCCCTTTCCCACGACTAGCTTTAGTCCCAAAAGCCCCCTGGACTGTTCTCGTTGACATATACATGGCCAAATCTCTAAGAAACGAGACGCCGGAAAAGCCTTCTCGAATTTACGTTCCAAATACTTTACAGATTCTCCCCCTGTTTTAAGTTAAATTTCCCAAATTTGGCTTATCCCCTTCTCATTAAACCCTCAAACTTTAATTGAATTCAAAACATTCAACACCCTTCCCAAATTATTCACTTCTCGCCTACTAACATTCTACAGCATAAACTAGTAAACAATTATATAATATAAACACTACACGCTACTTGCACAAGTAAAAACGTACATAGTATAAATGAACCCCACTAACAACCGTAGTCGGAAACTGGATATTTTAACACTTCACTTTTCTCTCTATACTTTAAAATAGATTTTTTCCCTATACTCCTGAATTTGACGAGGACAAGGAAATTTGGGATTATGTATAAACTTTGAATTAGGGCAAAAGGAATGACCGGGAAAGGCTAATTAATCCTGAAAATACCAGCGACAAATAAATGAAATTGCAAACTCTAAAAATCATACCATGCAGCAATGACGTTAAGATATTATTCCCAATAAAATCCTCGGGGTTTTATTGCTATGGAACGCCTCGGTTTTGACCTATTTGGTTTTGCTCTACTAACTTGTGGTTCGACAAATGGCAGTACTACTGTTGATATCTCAACATAACTATTAGCGCTACGCATTAAAACCATCCCGTGAGGCATCAACCTCATCTCGCGAGATATTACAACCAGCTCCCTCTCCCTGGGTAGCCAAACCGCCCTGCGAGGAATCAGTAACATCTCGCAGTGCAACAAAAAAAACCGTCCCGTGAGGCCTCAGTACTATCCCACGGGACCTCAAAACCAGCTCCCTTTTCCTGGGTAGCCAAACCGCCCTGCGAGGAATCAGTACCATCTCGCAGTGCAACAAAAAAAACATCCCGTGAGGCATCAGTACCATCCCACGGGACCTTAAAACTAGCTCCCTTTTCATGGGTAGCCAAACCGCCCTGCGAGGAATCAGTACCATCTCGCAGTGCAACAAACAAAACCATCCCGTGAGGCATCAGTACCATCACACGAGACCTTAAAACCAGCTCCCTTTTCCTGGGTAGCCAAACCACCCTGCGAGGAATCAGTACCATCTCGCAGTGCAACAAAAAACCCATCCCGTGAGGCATCAGTACCATCCCACGGGACTTCAAAACCAGCTCCCTTTTCCTGGGTAGCCAAACCGCCCTGCGAGGAATCAGTACCATCTCGCAGTGCCTTCTCATTATCATTGAGTCCAAATTTCACCCTCGTCAGCGCAGAAAGAAATTCATCGGAAAAAGAAGACGTGTCTCCTTTCCCCACTATCTGTTCTATCTGTTCATATTGTATTGCAACCTTATACGCATCACCTAAACAAAAAAATTCTGCACTATTCTCTAACAAATACCGTTTGTAGGACGGTCTGATCCACTCCTTGAATAAATTTAGAGCAAATCTTCCAAGAACTACACCATCATCCCTGGCTTCTAAGGACACCCTAAATGACCTTCCTAATCTTTGCATCCTTCTATAGAATAGATATACCCTTTTCCTTAAATTGAGCCACGCCTACAAACCCTGCAACCATTTTGCCTACTATTTTGCCTGGGGTATATACTACAAGTAATCCACCTTTTAAACTTGACAAATTTATAATCGTGGGATCCAGATTCCCAAAAAAGGAGCGAAACAAACCATGGGCCAAAAATGGCGCAAAGCTTTTGAATCAGACCAATTTAACAACAACTGAAAAAAATTTTTTTTAACTTTGCAACAAACTCAATTTTTGTAACTTTGTAACAAATTTTGTAACAAACTTAATTATTTTTCCACTTTCTGACTTTGTGAGTGGCGTTATTACTAAAAAAAAGGGTCAATTAGCGATCCTATTACTTGGGACTGTTGAGGCTGTTCTATTGGAGGATTAATTGGGGTGGTGCTCAGGGGAGTTGGAGGGTTTGTTGGGACCCATGTCTTGATCTTTTGAAGGTAATCATAAAGTTCATCTTGATTGAAATCAGGATCATTTGAGTCAAATAAAAGAGGTGGAAATCTGCCATCTCCCCTCCACTGTTTTACAAAATCAAAAGCAACCTTTTTGTTATATCCAGTTTCCGCCGGATCGAGAATAGGAATAAAAACTGACATATTGAGATTAAAATTTGAAAAGCAGTTATTCTAAAAATTTAAATATTTGTTTTAAACACAGCTCTTTAATTACGGACGCCAGATTTTGGGCAATATACTTCACCTTTAACAAGAAGGGTCTAATAAAATTTACTGGGTTGTTTAGTCGTGCTAAATCACTTACGAAAGGTCGTCTGTCTTACATCTAATTGCAGTTGGTCTCAATTAAATCACTAGCGTCAAATGGAGTCACAATTGAGAATTAATTTTCGATTATCGAATTCAAAATGTTAAATTTTGTTTGGAAACTGTCAAATGTAGATCACACTTCGACTGTATAAAATCAGGTAAAAAAAAACACCAAACGTAGAATGGCTAAGTGAAGGTAGAAATCAACCGGAGACTCTCAGTTGTAGAAATTTGAATTAGTATGTAGAAGCTATCGCGAGGAAATCCATATTAGGCATTGTGTAACAGCCTATTTCAAAATGTTCACTTAAAAGAAAGTGTTTCTCAAGAAGGCGCTTTGAATAGAAAAAAGTTCAATACCTCGTAACATTTCGATGTCTTTTTATCAGTCTTTTGTAGTATATGCGGCTCAATATCACAAGCAATTTTGGTAGCGGGCGAAATAGCTCTTCAATATGTTGCCAGTATTTAGCGTAAGATGTCCTAAATACTTATAACGGTCACTCAAATGTCACTTGGAGGTTTTCCACTAGTGATATATGCTCCACTAGTCTTAACCGCTTGCCACCACTCTGTAAACCTCTATTTAAGTTCTTTCTATATGCCCTTTTATAATTGGCATATGGAATGGTTTACGTAAATTCCAAAGATAGACGATAAACGTTGGTACATGGTCTTTATTAAATAACGTGAGAATACACATAGAGAAAATAAGGTAGCACAAGAACAACTAGCTAAGACGAAGGCGAAAGATGGACTGCCTTTAGAAATGAGCCAAGAATGTAACTTTCCTGGAACGGAAGTTCCAGCTATTGGTTGTTCAACCATGCCTGGGAACGGACCCCTTTCTCACGACTAGCTTTAGTCCCAAAAGCCCCCCTGGACTGTTCTCGTTGACATATACATGGCCAAATCTGTAAGAAACGAGACACCGGAAAAGCCTTCTCGAATTTACGTTCCAAATACTTTACAATACAAATAGCAGGCCAAACTATAAAGTCTTAAAAAACGAAAAGATTTAAAGTGTTATTTTTTTTTCCCCCTGAAAAAGACTATGTCAATATAAAATGAACAGAAATTAATTAAAAAAAAAAAATTTCCACAAGATAAGTTTTTCAAAGAAAAGTAAAGAACTCCATTAAACAAAAAATAATCAAAATTAAATTAATCCAAAAAGCGCGAAACTACAACAAGTCAGCATCAATAAATAAATAAAACGCAAAAGGAAAAGAAATTACAATATATAACCGAGTCAAACTCAAAACGAGCAGAAATTAACATAAGTTGGGCGCAAAACTCCTATGCCTTCCCAAGGCCAGAACAAAGTTTGCACTTCACTGAAAAAATACAAATGAGCATTGTCAGTTTAATATACATATACTGATATTTAGTAATCAAAATGTTAAAATTATTTGATTTATTAAAGTTATAAAAGTAAAAACATGTATATTGTTTTCAGTAAATGGCAAGTTTATATAAAAGATGTTATTGATGTTTCTTCGTTTAAGATTGTAAGTAAAGAAATTTCTTCTAGTAACTATGAAATTTAGTATTTATTTGGCGTGGGGGGGAGTGTGTGTGAAACAGTAAACCTATAAATCAATAAATAAGTAATTATGGCCTCTCTGGATATGAACAGAACATCATACTTCGTTAAATTGTTTGTTATAGGGTCTGTGCTGCTCATTGGAAACTGTGTTGTAAACTTATCCCCCTTGATTCTCTGGCCATAGAGCCTTTCGAGGGGGAATAAGGTTATTGTGTTTCCAATTTGTATTTATTGGTGAATAAAACTCTGAACTGGATGTTATTTTTTTTAACCTTGTTTTTGCCACCCCATCAGATATTTTTTTAATTCTTAAGGTGGTCGTCAAACTATAGCTGTTGTTTGTTTGTTAGGATAAATTTCCCTCTCTCTCAATGACTGTTTCATTAAGCCAGGGTTGCGATTTGAGAGACTGAGAGTCTCTGTTGTTCAAGAGATTAATAGAACGTTTTAGAAGTTGTGCATTGTAACAAACAGGAATTTTTTAGACAGTATTTCGGCCCCTCGTTATCCTAAACCACTTTCTGAAGTTGGACAATTTTCCCCGTATCCATAAGCACGGAGCATATTTTTGGAAAACTTGGAACACTTTATGTTTAATATTTCCTTCGACGTTGAATTGTCAAATCATATTCCTAGGTCATGCCAAGGTAAGGATATAGAATATTAGCCTTCTAATCGTACTCTTCCTGTCGCCCCCCCCAAGTCTTGATGTTTTACGGTTTACTCTCCAATTTTTTTATGTTTCCCATATATTCCGCAATGTGCTATGCTTTTATGCATTTGCGCCCACTATACCACAATGTCTGTCCCTTGTGTGGTTTGGCCCTGTAAACAAGCAAAAATGATGATTAACTAGTTTTGCTCATTCGATAGAAGCTTCAGCTATGTCCAGTAATGAAATAGTCCTAAGCCTTAAGTAATTACAAGGGGAACCTTAATCTCAATGTAATCATGTATAATTATTAGAGCATCGCTCTCAGTTGGCAAATGCAATTACCTGTTTCATTGTTAGAATGTTCGAAAGTCTTGTTACCAAGAGGCTTTTATATAATAACCATTTCCAAGAAGTAAATATAGTAAATATTGAAATGGTATTCCTTCAATGTAATACATAAATTGAATCTTCGGGCTCGTTAGTCAGAAAGCTCAAACAAGCATTACTTAATATTTTCGACATTAGTGAACATTATTATATTTGCTCAGGAAGGAGAGAAACAGACATATCCCCTTGGATGCAGTATGATTCTAAGACAATTTTAATTATTGGCATATGTTCATCCTAAAATTCAATCCTGGGTGGAACGTACAGTTGCTAAATGCGGGGAAAGCTGGAGGTACCAAGGATAGTGAAATTGAAATCTGATAGCTCGAGTAGGTCAAATGGAAGCTTAAACAACCTTAAAATAAAACAGTTTGTGGTAGCAAACTGTAAGTAAGGAGTCAGGCACGTACGCAGGAATTTGTTTCGGGGGGGGCCCAATTTGTTTCGGGGGGGGGGCGAATCCTTCAAACCCATTAATATGTGAGAAAAATCAGAAAATTATGGGAAAATGAAAAAAAATCGTGAGATTTCGGGGGGGGGGCGGGCCCGGAGGCCACCCCTCCCCGTGCGTACGTCCCTGTAAGGAGCGACTGGGCTCAGTAGTAACTGAAGCTCTATAAAAGGAAATTTTAATATCAATAGATACATCAAAGAATCTGCTTATTACATGCTGATTCCAAATACATAAGACTTACTAAGTTTAGTGTCACCCATCAATAGTTACGAAACTGAGAAAATTTGCCTGATTTTTGAAATAAGGGGGGAAAACCACATAAATGACCCTCTAAAAATCAAGAAATCTTAATAAAAATAAAACCATCAGATTTAGCGTTCCAGAGAACCCTACTGTAGAAGTGTTGCTATATTTGTCAGTAGACAGATCAGAGTTGCGTGTTTTTTTTTTTTTTTTTTTTTTTTTTTTTTTTTTTTTTTTAGGGGTGATCACATTGATACATCATACAATGGTCCTAGAAGATCGGGAGATGGGTATTAGAAAGAAAAATTAAAAGTTCTAGTACCCTTTTAAAGTGATATTTGATAAAAAAAAAAAAAAAAAAAAAAATCAGATTACATAGGGACAGATAATAGAATTTTTGAATCATAAAAGAAAGACACTATTTGCATCCTCATTGCCAAATGGGCGCATCCATAATATCTCAGGAACAGCTAAGGGTGTTCAGCAGAAACTTTCGGTGCTTTTTAAGGGGGGTGGTGAACTAATTCAAAAGACACTATTTGTACTGAAGTTTTAAAACATGGTGTTTTCAAACATCAGCAAAAAATAAGGGAAAATATTTGGCAACAAACAGCCTAAGAAAGCGCAGATTTCCTTTGAATAAGAAGTTGCCTTTGGCAATCAGCCTACTGTTGATGTTTGAACTGATGAAAGGACTGAAAATGTGCTAACTAATTAGTTTTGTCAGGTTGATTAAATAAATAAAAAATAAGTTGTTTTAACTGAAAGTAAGGAACGACGTTAAAACTTAAAACGAAGAGAAATTATTCTGTATATGAAAGGGGCTGTCCCCTCCTCAACACCTCGCTCTTTACGCTAAAGTTTTTTATTAAAAAAAATAGAGTTGTGAGAAAGTCAAACTTTAGCATAAAGAGCGAGGCGTTGAGGAGGGGACAGCCCCTTTCATATACGGAATAATTTCTATTCGTTTTAACGTCGTTCCTTACTTTCAGTTAAAAAAACTTTTTTTTTATTTAATTTTTGAACGTTTTGAATTAATGCAGGTTTTGATTTTGGCTCACCGTACATGAATAATAAAAACATAATTTGCATGATAGTGTTACTTTTATTTGGTTAAATGACTTCTTCGAAAGTTGTTTAGTTTTATTTACGAACAATTTTATTAGTAATAAATATACGTAACTTTCGAATTAACAAACGTAACGAACTTCTATATTCATATATCTTTAATACGTATATTAGGGGGTTCGCCCCCTAGTCAATACCTTGCTCTTTAAGCTAGAGTTCGAATTTTGTTCCAATTCTTTAAAAATGACCGCTTAATCACAAAGGCCGTTAATTAGAATAAATAGCTCTTATGAAAGTACTAAAAAACTTTGACTTAAAGAGCGAGGTATTGACTAGGGGGTGAACCCAATAATACACGTAATATTTTCTGTTCGTTTTAAGTTTTGATGTTGCTGCTTACTTTCCGTTGAAAAACTTTTTTTTTAATTTAATTTATGATTATTTTTTTTTTGATAATGCTGGGAAATCCGGCGCCCCCTTCATAGCAATGTCCCTTCCACCATGAAAACTTCCTTCATGGAAAGATCCTCCCATATAACCCTCGACCCACCCTCCCCCCCCCCGACCAGAAAAAATCCCCCTGAAAACGTCTGTATACTTCCCCATAACCAATACTATATGTTAAACATTGGGTAAAGTTCATAACTTTCCGCCCTCCCCCTGTGGACTTCAGGGGGTTAAGCCATCCTAAAAGACATAATTATCATATTTTTGACCATGCTGAACAAATTGGCTGTCACAAAATTTTTATTGGGTGACTTAGGGGAAAAAATGAGTGTGGGAGGGGGCCTAGTTACCCTCCATTTTTTTGGTCACTTAAAATGGGGCACTAGAAATTTCAATTTCCGCTCCGATGGGCCCTCCCACGATATTCTAGGACCACTGGGTCGATACGATCACCCCTGGGAATAAAAACAAATAAACACGCATCCGTGATCTTTCTTCTGGCAAAAAAGGCAAAATTCCACATTTTTGTAGATGGGAGCTTAAACCTCTACAGCATGGTTCTCTGATACGTTGAATATGATGGTGTGATTTTCATTAAGGTTGTATAAATTTTAGGGGGCCTTTCTCCCTTTTTTAGAAAATCAGGCAAATTTTCTCAGACTCGTAACTTTTGATGGGTAAAACAAACTTAGTGAAACTCATATATTTGAAATCAGCATTAAAATCTTCTTTTGATGTATCTATTGATATCAAAATCCCGTTTTCTAGACTTTTGGTTACCATTGAGCCGGGTCGCTCCTTACTTACAGTTCGTTACCACGAACTGTTTGATTCCCACAGATCAATGTGGCAACGCTGAAAAAAACAGGATACTGCCCTAAAAACATTATAATTTTGAAACAACAAGACGAGAATGCTAGAAAATAATGCTCTTCATTATGCATTGACCTAAGATGGGAGCAGGACAGGGGGCAGTTTTTTTTATTTTGAGATGGCAACATGCCTCTCCAGCAGTTTAAAAAAGGTGTCAGACACTAGGCGTGCCTTAGAGCTATTTGTGACGTTGGTGATGCAAGTTGAAGACAGTGTTGCCCTATTCATTGATCAATTTATTCTAACGATCATTTAATGCTTATTAAACATTGTTTATTAAAAAGTCATAGGCTTAAAACTCAAAATTAATCTCAAGAAAGCTTCTGATTATTTCACAAGATATATTTAATTCTTTTAAATTTTGTTTTGTAGAGAACAAATGTTATATTCAAATGAAATAAATTTCTTTTAACAGGCGACACTCAGGAAAATATTTTTGGAAGAAACAGAAGACGGAAAAGCATAAACACCAAATTTATTGGTTCCCAAAAAAATACTCAGTTGGAAATCTGTCTTATGCACCTTTTCTTTGTGCTCACGAGCAGGGGCGTCGTTTGGGGCTGGCAAGGGGGGGGCAGTTGCCCCCCCCCAATAATGTGGAGAAAAAAATATTATACATCCAATGCCCTTTTACTATCCATTTATGGACCCCTCTTGCGCCCCCCCCCCCCCAATAAAAATGCTGGAGAATCACTCCTGCTCAGAAGAGGATGCTAGTAACGAATTCTAAAAACATCAGAAACAGACGAATTATACCATAATTTGGCAACACTATTGAAACCGTCAAAAATATTTACCAGCCCAACAAATCTATCAGAACTTGAACGTCTGATAGTTTTGTATTTCGGCGAGGTATTTATTGCTGTAGTTTAATTAGGTGGTGTTATAAAAGGTAAATGCAGTTTCAAGAATTCGGATTTTGGCATTTTTATTTATGATTTAATTTACATAAGATATAACATGTTATATGTCATTAATTTTTTTACGATGGTTTTGATTTTTATTTGACAACATAATTGAGCTTGCTTAACTACTTTATCACAGACTTGACGTTTGTTTTCCAGATGAATAAGAAGGAAATATCTAAATAAATAAAAAAAAAATGACGAAGCAGGGGCACCAACAGGGGAAGGGGGAGATAATTTCCAATCTAATTTTTGGAAAGTCTATTTGTTGGATATATATATATATATATATATATATATATATATATATATATATATATATATATATATATATATATATATATATATATATATATATATATATTTTTTTATATATATATATATATATATTTATATATATATATATATATATATATATATATATATATATATATATATATATATATATATATATATATATATATATATATATATATATATATATATATATATATATATATATATATATATATATATATATATATATATATATATATATATATATATATATATATATATATATATATATATATATATATATATATATATATATATATATATATATATATATATATATATATATATATATATATATATATATATATATATATATATACTAACAAAAGAGTTCAGTTTCCGAACGCTTCAAGAAACAAGAACGTAATAGGAACACTTGTGACGGAGGAAATGGGGCTACTTAAACTACTACAAATATTACCAATTGATATGCCGGGAAACTGATGGCCGATTAAGCTATTGATTTGTTCTACATTTTAATAAAAAAGAAAGCAAAGAAAAATAGTGCTGAAAATATGTATTGTTTTACAACGTGCATTTTAAAATGGATCCCAGTATTTTATGTCAGCGCATATTGTCATTCGAGTTTCTATCAACTTATTTTAGTTGGCCTGTACTTTTTGACCAAGGACTTTTATTTTTTATATGCCATACTAACTGGGATTATATACCATACTAACCCTAATAACTGGGAGCCTCGGCGCCTGGGTCCATTTTTAGCGCCATGGATCAACAGTTAGAGCAACTCTTCACTTCCTGGTTACAACCTACAAGACGGCAATAGTTTCAAAAAGTGTCAAAGCGACAAGCTAGTCGTACCATAAGGCCCTTTTCGCCTCCCAAAAATCATAAACTGTCTTAATTTTCTAAGAATTTCTCATGCAATTTATGGATAAAATTTACTTCTTATCACCCCCTCCCTCCAATCCAAATTTTTTCTTTTTTTATTGAGCCCACGAAAATTAAATGTCTGGACCTGTACAAAGCACTAGTTTAGTTGGAATGGGTAAATATTATATAAATAGAATAATTTTTGGTACTTATCTGTTAGCCAGTACACACTCGAGAATTTGGATCTACAGGTACGGGGTTGAAACAACTGAGACGCTTGGTAGATAGATGCGATATACATAATTTGGGCTGTATATTTGCAAAATAGGGGGGGGGGGGGTTAGAGGGTAAGTATAGCGGGGATGCATCCAAAATGTAACCTAACCTTACCAAAATACTAACTAAATATTTATCAAAATATAGCTACAATGTAGTATTCAACTGAGCCGAAGCTAATTATCTCCGTATACAAAGAGCAATAGGCCGGTTATTGCCTGTTTTTATAGATTCAAATGGTCAAGTGTGTACTGGCTAACAGATAAGTACCAATTTTTATTAGAGATACATAAGGGAATGTTGGTTGGTTGTGGCATATAGAAACGTTTTTCTTAACTCCGTGTTCAAAAGTTCATTGCAATTGATTTTTGCAATTTTTAGTATTCAATAGCCAATCGCAATTATTGAATAGTGTTCAAATGCAATTATTGAAACCTGTTGCTATTAATTATTAGTGTATTCTGCATTGGAGCTCAATAAGCTGAAATTCGTCCTTTTATTGATAAAAATTCTTGGGACATGTATGTATTGGTATAACCTAAAAATATTTTCTCTTTATTTTATGGTACTTTGGGTTTACAAAATTTTCGATTTGTTTTTTTTTTCTAGAAATTCATTTTGAAGTTTAAGCCACGTTCATTAAAGCACGATAATTATTCTTATTCACTAGCTTACTGCAACTAATTGTAATTAATTACCGTTTCCCTAAGTTTTTATAGACTGAATTATTAAATTAACCATGGTTCAGAAAGGCTTTTAGTGTTGATAAATATCATATCGTATAGCAGGGGCGGATCCAGGATTTTATATAGGGGGGGGGGCGGCGCAAAATAGGTTGATCCGAAATTTTTTTTAGGGGGGGGGGGGACAAAATAGGTTGATCCGATAAAATTTGCGTTAGGAGTGAGTTTAAATAACGCAAACTTGAGTTAATTAAGTAAATTACACTACTTTAGACTACGCTAGGGGGGGGGGGGCACGCGCCCCTCGCCCCCCTCTGGATCCGTCACTGTCGTATAGACGCTTTGTTGCAACTTTTTTCAAGGTATGATAGTTTCTCAAATTTCATCATCAAAATTGTTTTTGTCTAAACAAAGGAGTCATAATATTAGCCTACTGTTCTTTCCCTCTTACTACTTTAATTTTGTGGATTGTGTTTCACTTTTATTACATTAGTTATCACACCCTTCTCAGCTTTCCTATTCAGTCCTTTGATAATTTATTAACCCCATGGCTCTACAGTTAGGGTAACTCTGCACTTGCAGGTCATAAACTACAAGACGACACTAGGTTCAAAAAAGTGTCAAAAAACGGGAAGCTGGTTGTACCAGATGGCATTTTTAGCGGATATGTAGCTCGTTGACAAATCCCAGATGACAGGGATAAGACTCGGTGGGATATCAATGCTATTTGACATCGCACCTGCCGACAGATTAGATTAAGATCAGAAGGGAAGAGAATCGTGCCCCGATTCTATGCAACGGAAATACCTTTTGACATTTAGATTTGTTTTTTATGCTAATAATATACAAGTAAGTCAAGATTCAGCTAGATCTGCGACAGACCAATCAAAGATTTAGTTCAATTCTAAGGCTAGCTAAAGCTAGTGGCCTACCAAAGTACCGTTTATTTAAACTTATTTTGGTACAAGTGCATTAAACGTACTCTTTTATATACTGCTAAAGAAGTCAAGTTTGGTTAATGCTAATGAAATAAAATAAAATAGGATGAATATATAATGGTTTAGTAAGAAATTTGGGCTGTATATTTGCACATTAGGGGGAGTGGGAGGTAAAGCATACCATATATAAATACGTAACCTAACTTAGGTGCCTTCCCCCCCTAAACCCCAAAAAACAATAGTTTAAATATCGTAAGCGCAATGAAAAACGCAATACTGGTGCGTTAAACATACACTTTTATATACTAATGAGGGACGAAACCCGCCAGACTGGTTATTTTCAGGAGACCGCTATGCAGAAATGGAATGCAAAGAAAAAAAAATCCTAGATATGGCCTTGGGCATAGAGTAAGGATAAGAGTAAAGATAACACAACCCCTTTGAGCCTGGAGGAAAGGGTTGTAAGCTGTGCCAAGGAGCATAGCCTATATGGTTTTTATGGAAGCGGTGGTCGCATAAACTTTTGAGGGGGATCAATTGATTGGAAATTGAAAGTTCTAGATCCCTTTTATAAAAAGGGAAGGATTTTCCTTTTTGTCAAAATTTTGAGACAGTCATTCTGTTCAAAATAACCCAAAGGCAAAATTACTATGCTTCCGGGGTTAATTGCTCCTGCCCCCGGGCAGGAGCAATTAATTTGCCCCTGGGGCAAGGGCTATAAGTTATGCTAGTTGCCCATTGTTAGCATGTAGGGTTCTTATGGAAGGGGTAACTGTATGAACTTTGGAGGAGGCTTATTTAATTAGAAATCGAAAAGTTGTAGTTCCTTTTTTGAGAGTCAAAAGTGATTGGATACCCTTTTCCATCAAATCGATTTAATTAAAATTTTTATATAGCCATTCTGTTTAAAATAGTAGAAACGCAAAATAACTATGCTTTCGGGGTTGGCACCACCCACCTCTGGGGCAAGAGATATAAGTTAAGCTACTTTTCTATTGTTAACATATAAAGTTTTCATGGAAGGAGAGGGGGATGTCTTATAAACTTTAGAGAAAGCTTGTTTGAAGGGAAACTTTTCAAGAGTCCAAAGTGATCCGAGAGTAACTAGCGCCCCCCCCCCCTTTCACGCCATTCTTTCCCAAAATGCATCTGATAAAAATTTTTAGACAGTCATTTTGTTCAAAATAGTCCAAAAGTTGAATAGCTATAACCCAGGGGTAGCCCCCAATAGCCCCGGGGGTAAGAACTGTAACTTATGCAGTAGGTAATGACGCAGTAGGCTTTAGACTTTTACAGTTAAAGAAGTGGACAGGGGCTAAACTCTTGTTTGTAGGTATTTTTGTTCATTTTAAGCTTGATTTCCCTATTCAATTTAAGTTTTACTCGTTTTAAGATATATTTAATCATTTATATTAGTAGCCTACCTGTTGTATGTTTCTTTTCTACGATTGTTCTTTTAATTTCTATTTGTTTTGGGCTTCATTTATTCTTTAATAGTAATTTGTGGTCGTTTTGAGTTTGACATATTATAGGAATTTATTTTTGCCAATCTTAAGTTTAATATGGCCTTTATTTTTATTTTTTTGAAAAACTCCTTGTTTGGAAATGTATTTTTAAAATTAATTTAAGAGGAAAGACCCGCTTCAATTAAGACTCGTTATTTTGATACCAAGGTCACTTCGGATAGTACTGGATCAAGAACATTGCGATAGTATGGTATTATTCTATTTACAATCTTATTGATAGTAGCGTCTGTTTGCCAGTACAACCTGATTCCTTACATTCTCACCTGTAAGGATTTGATCTATCATGAAGACATATGTTCATTTTCCCTCAAAAACATTAATTTTCCCTTAGGAAGTAATCTACTCTCTGCTTATAAATGTCATGTAAAAAAGCCCGAAAGATACACTAACTAGGGAAAGCTTTCCTTGTTTCGAAGTTGCATGGCTCTACTTGCAGTATTTATACTTTATAGTATTTATACTTTATACTTTATTATTTATGCTTTATTTATACTTTATTCTGCGAGACGGGAAACTTTAGTGTTGGATGTTATAATAAAATATTCTAGCAAAATACTTTTTTTATTTCAAAATTTCTCATTTCGTCTTTTTTAAGTTGCACATTTTCGAGAGTGTATGGTAAAACCAACTAAGCTCGGCAACAATACAATATGGCTTGGATGTCTTTATCATCATACAAAAAATTAAAAGTTTAGTTACCAGGTAAGGATGCTGATTCTTTTTTTTTATTATTCAGGATGGAGGTGGTACAATTGTGTTTTTTCCACACTGAGGAAGATCAATCTTGTGATTGCTTGGTTTAATACTACTGAATTTAAAAGTACTTTTCGAAATCATGTTCTTCACTTTTTCGCATGAAAAATATATTTAACATCACATAATTGTTAAAAAATAACCTAATTATCAAAAATAGTTCTATTAATTATTAAAACTAGTTCTCCACTCCAACCACTAGTTCTCCTAGGGGGAAATAGGGCCTGATAAGCTATAGTGCTCCAAGCTAAGGTTGGGACCTCGTAGCTATGATTCGCGCTCCTGTCCCTAGTGGGGCTAGAGGAGAGCCCTAAGTTGCACCTCATCGGGTTGGAGTAGTAAAACATTATGGTGGTTGCCTAGCGCGACCGGCAGAACAGCTAATACAACAGGGCACCAGTAGTTTAGGGAGCTGCCGGTAGAAAAAATTCCCATGAAACACCGATAGATACAGAAGATTTAGACATAGCGATGAATGCTATCGCATCCGCGGTAGCCGATGTGGACCAGGTTTGAACGATGTCTTATTCGAGAAATGGGCTAATCATCCCCACTAAGAAACTTAAAGTTGGTTCTTAGAATGCAAGAAGTTGCAAGGCCGTGCCAACTCAGATGCTCCTTGCTAATGAAATGAAAAATTATGGTCCCAATATATGTTGCCTTTCTGAGACTAGATTGAACGACATACTGATGAAATCAATTGACCTCACAAATTCATAAACATTTAATTTTTAGAACTTTCGAGTAACTGATAGGAGTGTTCTCCACGTAGTCGGATTACTCCTGGACCGAATTGCTGCTTCATCTATTGTCTATTGGCAACCCGCGTCAGCAAGAATCTCTACCCTGAGACTGAAAGGCTGGATTAGTAACGTGACTATATTGTCCGTCTACGTTCTATCAAAGATAGCCCTGATGATGCCAAAGATGCATTCTACTTTGAGCTGCAGAGAATACTCGACTCTGTCCCAGGACGCGACATTTTATTTGTCGCTGGAGACTTTAACGCAAAGGTCGGTAAACCAGATGCAAACACCGAAAGAGTGATCGGACGCCATACCGGTAAACCACATGCAAACACCGAAAGAGTGATCGGACGCCATACCATCGGAGATAAATGCTCAAACGGCGAGAGGTTGCTACAGCTTGCCAAATACAATTACTTATGTCAGGTTAACACCCAGCTCTAGCACAAGAAGCGCCATCTTATGACCTGGATATCTAACGACGGGGTCACCAAAGCCCAGATCGACCACTTCTTTGTCGGAAAACGTTGGGGGAGCTCATGTCTGGATGAATGAGTCTAAAGAGGAGCAGATACAGACTCAGCAAACGGTCCGGATCACTTTAGTCTCATCCTTAAATTCATTCTGAGACTAAGCACCCGAAAAAATAAGATACAAGCCAATTTGCTTGATGTATCAAAACAACGCAGTCCACAGATCAGGGCTGGTTTCGAGCTAAAGCTTAACAACCAATTTGAGGCCCTTGTTGACTACACAGACATCGAAGACCGATGGTCCAACCTGAAAGTCTTGACACAAGAGGCTGCTGAACAGGTTCTTGGTCACACCAAGAGGAAACAAAGGCTCTAGATCTCGGACAAAACAATTGAGCTAGTGGAATGACCCCTTCTCAGTGGCCCTAAAGAACCCGTAAAAATGCTCGCAAGCTGGTAAAGCAGTCTGCTCGTTGCGACAGGGAGAAACACTTGTCGAAAATGGCTTCTGATATGCAACAACCAGCAGAATCGCACAATCTAAGGAAAACATTCAAGCTACTGAGGGAAGCAACAAGCAAATCACCTATCTCCACAGACTCCCTGAAAAACAAAACAGGCAACATTATTCAGAGATAAGAAGACCACCTCGAAAGGTGAAAAGACCGTTTTTGCAAGCTCCGTAATCGCACAAAAGCTTCGTTTAATTTACGAGAAGTTCAGAGTGTACCGAAGGGGCCTTACTAGATAGATCTACAGCCACCGTCATTTGCTGATGTTCTGCGGGCACTGAAAAACATGAAAAATAACAAAGCCCCCGGAGAAGATGGAATCTCAGAAGAGATGTATAAGTCATCCCCACACTATTATGTCAGCTTAAAGACTTGCTAGTTGAGGTATGGACGACAAAGAAATTCCCAAAAGATTGGAAACTCTCAGCATTTATGCGGGTATATGAAAAGGGAAACAATGCAGTCTGCTCGAACTACCGAGGTGGATCACTAATAGGCCAGGCCATGAAAGTCCTCTGTATAATCTTCCTCAATCGTTTTAAAGATAGCTGACACAAGTTGACAAGACCAGAACAAGCAGGTTTCAGACCTGGCAGGGGCTTCCCAGAACATATTCCGCCTCATCCTACAGCAGAGCGAGAAATGTCAACTGTCTGCATTCATCGCCTTCATCGACTTTGTTGCCGCTTTCGACTCCCTTATCAGGACCGAGCTTTGGAAGATCATGGTGGAAGACGGTGTACCAGCAGAACTGATCGAGATACTCAAAGGAGCCTATGAGTCTACACTCACAAGAGTCCGAACTGCCCACGGCGAAATGACGGAATTTGACGTTGTGTCAGGGGTCAAACATGGGTGCCTCCTTTCGCCAGTTCTATTCAATTACATAATAGACTGGATAATGACGAATTCACTTTGCACCCACAAAGGGTTTGTCGTCGGTCAGAGAGAAGACAACCCAATCGCCCTGACAGACCTCGACTTCACAGACGATGTGCGTCACATGAGTAACTCGTTGGCTTAGCCCTAAAAGATGGTCAACAATGCCTCCTATATATCAAAGAAAACTGGCCTCATGATCAGCATGCATAAAACCAAATTCATGAAAGTGACCCAGATATCCAACTATAGGGCGAAACCATCAAGACTATTGAAGAGTTCTGCTACCTTGGTTCTATCGTAACACCGAATGGAGCTCGAATAGGAAAGGCATGGAGCTCGAATAGGAAAGGCATGGAGCTCGAATAGGAAAGGCATGGGGTGTCTTCACAAGCATGAAGAAGTCGCTTTGGAATAGACATGAAATTAGCATCAAAACGAAGATGAACGTCTACAAGGCAACTGTTCAATCGATCCTGCTGTACGCCTGTGAACCCTCGCCTTTAAAGGCCGAAGAAACACGTTCACTAGAAGAATTCGACCATCGCTGCATGAGACACATACTACGGGTCAGCCGATGGTTTCATAACTCAAATCCTGAGGTTCGAAGGCACTGTTCCCAGAAGGCCCCCCTCTTGGTAATCATAAAACAACGACGACTGAAATTCTTGGGACACACACTACGACGACCAGCTGGAACTATATCCCGTGATGTCCTCACCTTCGACCCCCTTTCAACTTGGAAACGGAGACCAGGTGGCCAAAGGAAGAATCTTCTTTCAGACATTCAAGAATGACCTGGATCCTTGGGGTGGCTTCCGACGACACGGACGTCGTTGAGATAAGAACTGGCTGAAGATTGCAGAAGAAGCTGCTGCTGACTGATCGTGTTGGACTACGTCAGTCATCCCATGTTCCATTGATGCCGGGCAGGATGGATCATCGTCTGGTTCCCGCCGAAAGTAAAGTAAGTAACTAAAGCCAAGTCAGAAAGTCTCTGTGAGAGGCAAAGCTGGCTTAACCTTTTTCGGAGTGCATAAAAAGCATTCATTTCACTTCTTGATGATAGTCTATCATTCAACCTTAGGTAGAACTAAGGTAGATAGATATAGAGTAAGGGTAACTAAAATAGACTATCAGTTCTTTCAGCCATTTGATTGCAATTGGAGACCAAAAATGATTAAAAGATTTATGACCGAAAAATTAATGCTGTAAATTCTTTGATCAAACTTATTTTGAAAAGTAATGCTCCTCCCTCAAAACTGGGGGAGAGTCACCCACCACTCGCCAGCTACTGGTGACAAGACGTACTTCAGAACCACTACTATCCAGAGAACATATTTCTCCCACCTCCGATTACTCCTTAAGAGATATTTTTTGTTGCGCTGTGACTGGTGTTTTATATTTCCATGAGGATTGACCCCCCCTCCTTACCCAAGTAAGATTTTGGCAGCCTGTACTTTTCAGTCAATTGCATCTCGGTACCGTATTCAGCAAAATACCCTGACTCATGGTCAGACACCGAATAAGATGGCCAATGGGAAGAAGGTGAATAAAATTAATATTAGTATACCCCTGTCTGTGGTTACCACTGTCAGATGTACCACAAGATGGTTTTCACCATTACCCCTTAGACCTCAGCGTCATTATTTGCCTTATTCTCTGGTTTTCCCCGCTGGACATATTCCCATTTTTTTTTGTTTTACATTATTGTTGTTTTTAGAACTTCATTCATTTGAAAATTAGTATCATTCTATCAGTAGTAGACATAATACTCACTTTTTATATTAAACTTCACTAGAACGCTCCTACAAAATACGACCACATGGCATGTACGTGGTTGTTTGCTTTCAATATCTACCATTTTTTGTCTCCTTCTCTAACTTTATTTTTTGACGTTGAGAATATAATGTCAAAAAGTTTTTTGGGCCCATGGTCTAAATCAAGTAACAATGCACCAAATTTGTTTTTTAATTAATCCAGACGGTATTGCTTAATAATTTAAGGACAAGGTTATTTTTTGTCGCCTCCTTCTGGTCACCTGGGCTCTTACCTCTAACAAATATAGCCTCACTCCGCTCGGTCGGTGCTCGAGCCTTCGGTTGTCACACGTTTGGATCATAACTTTTAGATTTTTGTTTCGGACTTTATAGCTTATGTCCATTCTCATGGATTGGTTTAGCTTTCTTTCAACACAAGTGAAAAAGTCTACATGCAAAACCCCACATATACTGTTTTATATATACACCACGAAATATGTAATCAGAGACAATACCCAAACTTCGCTTTGGTGAAGAGCCATATTCTTTCGATGCATTATTTTTTCGTTTGTTATTCTTTTATTATTTTTTTTTCCTCCGACCACTTCAGATGAAAAGAGTGGCCAATGAAGCTTGGGAAGGAACTCCTGGAATTGCATATTGAGGGACAGCTAGTGATCGGAGTAATTGAAGGACACGAAGTTCCCCGTTCCCTTTTGTGCTACCCTCCCTCTTCATAGCCTCTCATGGCACCAGACTGAAATTTTGAGACAGTCAGGGGACGTTAGGGCAAGGGCTTTAAATTATGCAAATTTTCATATGCATAAAAATAAGTTTTATAGAAAAATTAAGAGTTATCCTCGATCTTGGGTGTCCAATTTGCTCGAAAATCTTAGCCATCATTCTCTGGACCAAGCGGATCAAGTACTTTGCAAGAAGGGACCCAGAAACAAACCAAAGAAATTTTTCTCCCAGATCAGTTCAAAACTTATAGTCTTATGACCTAGGACCAAGAGGAAAAACATTGGCTCCCTCGAAAATGGGGACCAGTGAAGGAGCAAAAAAAGCCATTATTTTCTTTGCTTGAAACTGAAAATGGTAAGTCCCTTGTCTAAGGAATTCTAATGTACAGAAAAAAATTGCAGGGGATGCGCCCAATTCAGAATTTGGTACCAAGGTTTTTCAGGCTCATGGACAATGAAATCTTTACTAGGGCCAAAAATCTTTATTTAGCCGAGAAAGAGGTATCCCCTAATATGGAAGCCAAAAATGGTTCAACAAACTGTTGTTGTTGTTTTGCTTGAAGCTTCTGAGAATCATTGTCTGGGCCAGGGGGACATAACAATTTTTAGGGAAGTAAGGGTGGTAGAAGACCAGGAGACAGGCCTAAAATATTTTTGCTCCTGATTAGTTTGAAGATGATATACCGTAAGTCAATTGGCCAGGGTGAACCTAATGTAAAAGAAAAAAGTTTGGGGGGAAATGATCAAATGGTTTTGTTAAGGTCCCCAGATTAAGAAATACCTTTAAAGAAGTAAATTTGGGAGTAATGACCTCTCCCCCTTTCCAGGAATATCAAAGTCAAAACAGGTCCAAATATTTTCCCTTCTGATGAGCTCAGAGCTTATGTCCTTAAATCCTTGTGTCAAGAAGGCTCCATTGTACAAAATAAAAAAATGGCTTCCAGCAATAAAGACCAGAAAAGGATCAATAAACTTTCTTTCACTACGGATTGAAACTTGCACGCATAAGTTCCTGGGCCACATAAAATATAATGAACAAATAAAATTAGACTGGGACACAGGCCTTTTCTTCTGAAAACATTGAAATTTAAAACCATAGGCTCCAGAGCTAAGTGAGCTCGAATATGCAAGGCATACTTTGGTTTGTGGAAACAGTCTCCCTTCAAAAAATGAGGTCTAAAGAAGCCAAACATAATTTTTATCGCTTTGCTTGGAACCTTCAAGGATCGGTTTGTTGGGAGGGCTTGGAGGGACTTAGGTGGCCTGGAAAAGGGATAAAAAAGCTTTTTCTCTTTGATTTGTTTTAATTTTACAGCTGTAAGCTTTTGGAACAAAGAGGACTTAATGTAAAAAAAAAAGATGTGCGTGGACAAGTGGTGTCAAAAACTTTTCTCCGGACGCGGATTTCGATATGCACTAATATATATTTTCCAATCAGCTTTGAAGTTAGGTTTAGATAAGGTCAAGAGAGGCTTAATGAAAAGATCCGTCACGTCTTCAAGAGGAAAGTTTTGAAAAGTTACCTAATTAGTCTAACAGAAATGAAAAACGTTCTAATTAGTCATCACATCCCAAGGCTTAGCCCATTCACCAGACTCTTTAAAGCTAAACCACCTGCATCTAGTTTAAAATTAATTCCCAATTTAATTTGACAATTCGAATTTAAATTTATCAAATTACATTAGATACCAAATTAATTTAAATTAAATAAACCAAACTCATTTGTAGCAATTTACTGTAAAATTTAATTAAGTCGAATTTGTTAAATTTAAACATAATTATTTAAGTTGAACATTGAATTTAGTTTAATTTATCGATGCCCGTTCTTGCTTGCTCTAACATATGTTTTCTGTCAACATTACAAAAGCAAAGCATTCTAGAAGTACAGTACAACCAAATTAGAAAGAACTAACCAATACTAGTGAAATATGTTTTGCGTTTCAAAGAAAATAAATCTTGCAAGATCAGCAATGTAACTGCCGAAACAAAGAAAGCTTTTCTTTGTTATCTTATCTTCTCCACTTTTACATCAAATTCAGAAGCAGGGAACTGGATTGCTTTCTTATCGGGAAATAGATATTTTCAAGTGGAAGTAATTAAAAAAAAAACATCTTTTTTCAAACGAAAGTAGATAGCAGCATTGAAACTTAAAACGGTAGGAAATTATCATGTATTTGAGAAGGCTGTCGTCCCCCACCTGAATCGATCGCTCTTTGTGTCCAATTTCGACTCTCTTCATTACTTGACGATCTTTAACACAGGAATAACAGAAATAGCCATAAAGAGTGTATTTACAATCCCCCAAGAATGGAAGGACTTATTGACGTGCATTTGCTTCAAGCAATGAACTTTTCCATTTCAATATGAATGGCAATTGGTAGGTACAACAATTACAGTTACAGCCATCTGGCTATATCCATTCCACTCAAAAATATTTTCAGTAAAGTAAGGGCTTAAACGTTTGGCGTAGAGACGGGTTGAAGTGGTGGCTTCTCTCATGTACGAGACATTATTTTTTAATATGTAGAGAAGATGATATTGAAACAGTAAAACTCAATATGGGCGAGAAGGATAGTGAAACCAATTCCCAAAACTACAAATTAGCCACATACACACAGAACGTTTTTTTTTTTTGGAGGGGGCGAGGGGTGATTGAATACATTTTTATCTGATATTTTGAATAAGAAGTGCCCCAAAAAAATTGCAAAAAAATTCACCTTTTTCTACTTACGACCCTGCATCAAAATTAATTAAAAATATCTTTTAAATTTATATTTCAAATATTTTAGGTAAGAATTCATGACATAAGCTCCTTGTTTCACGGAAAATAAATCTTGTACGATAAGCCCAAGCCATGCTACTTTTGTAATAAGAAAGCATTTTCTTTTTACCTTACTGTCTCCATTTTTGCATGACATTTTAAGGCAGGGAAAATAATTACTTTTCTGAAGGAGAATATATGTTCTCAAGGGAAGACTGACTTATGTCCGCATGATAGGTCAAGTCGTATTTACAGTATAATAGGGTAAAAAAAGTAAGGGTAAAAGGGTGAACTGGAAGTTCTCAAAAATACAGATCCTCGAGAGAAGATATAAGGTAAGATACATAAAAAAAAAATGCAAGTCAGACAAAAACAAGATCCCCACAGAGGCTACATTTTCTGTAAAGGAGGGGTAATTACACATACTATTTAGACACTAACTCATAAACAATAAAAACATAGGGCAAGAAAGAGAGAGAGAGAGAGACCGGGGGTCAAACGTCTCAGCGTTTTGATATAATTTTTTTCTGATAGCTCAGCAAAAACTGAACCGGCTCCTATGGAAGCAAAGCAATAATAACATTAATTAAGAAAAACAATAAGCAAAATAAAAGTTTTTTTGTATAACTAAAAGGGATCAAATGAATGGCATTCTCGAGAAATCATGAAGGAACCATTCCATATAAGAGACTAACATAAAAGATTAAAATCAGATTTTACTGTTGGAGAAAGGGGAATTTATTTTATGAGAACTATAGATATAATGATCTGACTGATCAGACACAAATGATTGAATAAATACTAGATACCTTGAAAGATTTGTCTGAAAATGAAGAAAAGTGAAAGATCAACAGAAAACAATGTATAGTTTTCCAAGTGACGGTACAGCTGCTGAACGATTTTTTGCCTGGATTAAATTTACGACCTTATTACATGTGTTAGAAAGCAGTTTGTGAAAGTTAAAAAAGGTACACGCCCATATAACTTGGCAAAATGTAACATACAACTGAATTAAGCTATAAAAGAGGACGCTCAGAGAAAGCTGTGGTTCAGTATAGTTCATATAGTTCAGTGGTAAAAACTTTCATATCAATTGGTTACGGGTGTAATGTGTTTTCGTAAGCCTGTAATAAGAGAAAGGTTGAGAATTCTAGGACATGTTTTGTGGATTAAGAACGACAGATTACCAAAAATATTATTTTCAGCTATTCATCTAGGGCCAAACGAAATGTAGGTCGTAACCGAATGGGGTAGGAAGATGTCGTAAGGAATGATTTAAAGTAAACTTCTTGGATGGGGTAAAAAGTGAAGCTTTACATAGATTGGAGTAGAGGAAGAGTGTGCAAAGCTGTGTCAGCCTCTGGCGATGACACTGCTGTGTCAATGAGTTTTTAGTAGTAAAAGTACTGATCTGATCATTTCTTAAGCGTATGTCATAAAGGGAAGCCGAATAACCTCGCCCTTTTGAAACATGTTTTTCACGGGTTACTGTATGCAATTTGAAGCCAGTAAGAGCAGAAAGTTTCAAGGTCTTTTACAAAGAATCTTTCTATTTCTTTAGCATTCGACAAGAAACAATGAAAACGATGGAAACAAAATTAAGAGGACATGCAACCATACGCGGGCAATTTATTGTTGCTCTGTGTTATAGCTATTTTAAATTATTTTCAAATTTCAGTTAGAATGACCTAAACTTGCTTAGAAATAGGAACATTATTCTATTTTTGAAGGCTTCTGCTTTTTCTTTAAACGTTTTTTAATCTATAAAATGTTAAAATACATCTGAAAAATGTGATTCGCTACACAGATAAGGCTGACTCTAAACTATTGAATAAAAGCAGAATTGTCGTTTTAAGTTGAAACCTTCAATCCGTAGTGCTAAAAAAAATGACATATGAATTGTTTAATAGGAAACAAAAATCATATTAAACAATCTTAAATTGCAAGTCCCAGTTCTAAATATAGATTTTGCTCCCTAATAATTCATTCTTATAATACCAGCATGCGTAAGGGCACATAAAAACTATATACTACACGGGTAAAATCCTACTTTAGCTACTTTTGGCTATCTTTAGAGGTGTTAGATAATGAGAATGAAACTTTAAGGGATGGGTCTATAGGCTAAAGTATGTTTCGGGAAGGTATTTTGAAGCACCTACCTCCACTCCTTCTCCCTCTAGAGGGTCCTGAAATTTGCCTACATGACAGGTCACCTATTGAAATTTGGACTAAACAACATTGTACCTTAATTTTCAATTAGCAGTTTCTTTTTCTCTGGATTTAGTTCTGAGGATGCAATTCTTGTTATTTGAGTAGAATCTTAAGCCATATCAATGTTCTTTTTTTTCCAAAATTTAGGAAATGTATTTGCATATCTTTAAAAACTTATAAATTGGGATTGAGCAAAGTTGTGAAGCTGCAAACAATTTTGTTGTAATTCATTTAAGCAGAAGATCTATTTTGTAATGTTTCACTTTTACAACACACAGACTTTTAAAGGTCATCAAAGGTCAGGACCCTCTAAAGGGAGGAAAAGTGGAGGTAGGTACTTCAAAACACCTTCCCGGGACATATTTTATCCTGTAGACCCATCCCTGGAAGTCTCATTTTCCTAACCTAACCGCTCTCCAAGAGAGCCAAAAGTAGCTAAAGTAGAATTTTACCACTACACGATATTGTAGAATACCTGAATGAGTACACCAGTCAACAGGGGCGTCCCGAGACTCATTTCATTGGGGGGTGATCTTTGTAAATTTTACCGAATCACTACCTGATTTATGCCGAATTTTCAAATCAAGAATTTTGCTAAATTTCAGGTAATTTTGCAAAATTTCTGTGGAATTTTTTGCCTTCAGTGAAAATTTTAACGAATGCCAAAATAGTTGGAGGGGCAGCTCCCCCCCTCGGGACGCCCCTGGCAGTCAACCACAAAGAAAACATCCCTGTAGAAATTCTGAAGAATTGCCTTGGAAAACTTCAACTATGAGTCAGGTAATACCTTTAACTGCTTATTAGCTATTATAAGGACACCCCTAAATGTCTGTAGGGAACCCTTAACTAGCTTAAAAAAGATTTGAAGACCGCCAAGTATTCCAATGAAGGGGGCTCTAAGACCCTATTATTGCCTAACGTTCCGGAATGTTGGCTTAATTTAGGCAACTATAAGAAAATGATAAGGTTCTTTTCAAATTAGCCCCTTCTTTAACGTGAGGGATTAACCTTTTAAGTAAGTAACAATGCATTGTATGGCATTTCAAATGAATACCCTTCTGACACTGTTACGGCAACGACTACCCAGACAAAAGCCAAACAGATGCTTTCTATGAAGAGCTTGAGTTTCAAAAAAGACTATGAAATGCTACCCCGGAAGCCGTTGAATAGAGAGATGTTACGCCTTTAATGTAGCACCTAGTATTGACAGATTTCCATAACTCTATTGTAAAGATATCAGCAGGGAAAGGAGGGAAGGGGTCTTCTGGAATCCCTCCTAGATATCTTTCCAAAGATCAATTGGAGAACATATCCTTCCTCTCTTATGATTCTCCCTGTAAAGCCAGTTGATTAGTCCCACTAGAAATATTTCAGCAAAAGTGAACTTGTGCAATTTTAGACAAAAGGTGGAAACAATAGGGAAATTTTTTATATAAGACAGTGGAACGCACCTTTAAATGAATTAAATAAAAAAAACAAGTTTTTTAAACTGAAAGTAAGGAGCGACATTTAAACTTAAAACGAACAGAAATTATTCCGTATATGAAAGGGGCTGTCCCCTCCTCAACGCCTCGCTCTTTACGCTAAAGTTTTTTATTGTTTTAAAAAATAAATTTGTGAGACAGAGTCAAACTTTAGCGTAAAGAGCGAGGCTTTGAGGAGGGGACAACCCCTTTCATATACGAAATAATTTCTGTTCGTTTTAAGTTTTGATGTCGCTCCTTACTTTCAGTTTAAAAAACTTGTTTTTTTTATTTAATTTCTGATCGTTTTTTAGTTAATGCAGCTTTTATTTGCATAAAAATTTTACTTTTCTTTTGCTAAATGGATGTCTTTACAAATTAACTTACGTAACTAACTTCTATATTCGTATATTTTTCTTCTGGCAAAAAATACAAAGTTGCAGATTTTTGCAGATATGAGCTTGAAACCTATGTAATAGGGTTTTCTGATACGCTGAATTCTGACGGTGTGATTTTCATTAAAATTCTTTCACTTGTAGGGGATGTTTCCCCCTCTTTAAAAAATCGAGTAAATTTTCTCAGGCCTGTAGCCTTTGATGAGTAATACTAAACTTAATAAAATTTATATATTTAGAATCAGCATTATAAACACAATCTTTTGATACATTTATTGACATCAAAATTCCGTTTTAAAAAGTTTCGATTACTATTGAGCCGTATCGCTTGTTTTTTTTATTGTTTTTTATTACGTATATGTTATTACGTATATGAGGGGATTCTCCCCTTAGTCAATACCACGCTCTTTACACTAAAAGTTAAAAAAAAATTTTATTCACAAACCCCCTGAATCACAAAGGCCGTTTAATTAGAATAGATAGCTCTTTTGAATGCACTAAAAAAAACTGTAGCGTAAAGAGCGAGGTATTGACTTGGGGGAGAACCCCCTCACATATGTAATAATTTCTGTTCGTTTTAAGTTCTAATATTCCTTCTTACATTTCACTTGAAAAAACTTGTTTTTTTTATTTAATTTCTGATCGTCTAATGATCGATTTAATTTCTAATGCTTGGAAATCCGGCGCCCCCTTCATAGAAATTTCTCTTACCCCAAAGAAACATCCTCCACGGAAATATTCTCCAGAGTAACCCCCTCCTCTAGCCCCCCCCTACAGAAAAAATACTTACTTAAATTGGTTGTATACTTCCCAATAACCAATAAATAATGCTGGCAAGTCCGGCGCCCCCTTCATGGCAATTTCCCTTCCCCCATGAAAACTTCCATCATGAACAGATCCTCCAACATAACCACCGACCCACCCATCCCCCCCACTACCCGAAAAAAACCTCCTGAAAACTTCTGTATACTTCCCAATAACCAATACTATATGTTAACATTGGGTAAAGTTCATAACTTTTATCCCTCTCTCTGGGAACTTCGGGGGATTAAGTCATCCTAAAAGAAATATTTATCATATTTTCGACCATGCTGAACAAAATGGCTATCTCAAAATTTTGATCGGGTGACTTTGGGAAAAAAATAAGCGTGGGTGGGGGCCTTTTTTCAATAAATTTTTTTGGTCTACTAAAAAGGGCACTGGAGAGTATATTTCCGCCACGGTGAGCTCATCTGCAATAAACTATACTCGCGGATGCGACCCGTCAACCCCTGGGGAAAAAAAAACAAAAAACAAATAAACACGTATTCGTTAACTAACGTCTTGCCATTATAGTAAAAGACCATATGGTCGTCAATAAGAGCTTCCGACCTATATTATAGTGTTATCTGATGCGTTGAATAGGATGGTGTGATGTTAATTCAGGTTCTATAATTTTTAGGGGTCTTTCCCCCTTTTTTTAAAAGTAAGCCAAATTTTCTCGGGCGCGTAACTTTTGATGGGAAGGACTAAACTTGATGAAACTTATACATTTGAAATCAGCATTGAAATCTGATTCTTTTGATATATCTATTGGTATCAAAAACCCGTTTTCTAGAGTTTCGGTTACCATTGAGCCGGGTCGCTCCTTACTTACAGTTCGTTACCACGAACTGTTTGATATTTCGACCGTATATCGAAGGGTCGTTCTCAGCAAAACAAATGAAGAAAATACGAATTTAAAAAAACTCACATTAAAATATAAACTTTGAAACTAAAATGTTTTCAAAACAGCCCTAGTATCATTACTTTAAGGAAGTTCAAGGAAGTTTTGAGTCCTCGTTCAACTTCCTTCAAGTAATGATCAAGGGCGGATCCAGGGTTTTTTAGGGGGGGGGGCAAAATAGGTTGATCCGATAAACTTGTGTTAGGAGCAAGTTTAATCAACCCAAAATTGCATTAATTAAGTAAATTACACTACTTTAGACTACGTTAGGGGGGCGCGGGCCCCACTCGATCCGCCACTGGTAATGATGCTAGGACTGTTTTGAAAATATTTTAGTTTCTAAGTTTCTATTTAATGCGAGTTTTTTATATTCGATTTTCTTACTTTGTTTTTCTGAAGACGGCCCTTACATATACGGTCAAAATATTCATTTAAAGTTGCGTTCCACTGTCTTATATAAAAAATTTCCTTATTGCTTCGACTTGTTGTCTATGATGGAAAAGCAGTGCGATCTTGGTCGCTATTGTGTAATTTTTATGTATTTCTTATTTAAAAGAAAAAAAAAATACTGTTTGGAGATTTTAGTTCTGTTTACTGAATCTTCCCTTAAGTTTTACAGGGTTCAACACAAAACCAAAACCAAAATTTTGTTGGTATATAAACCAAAAGTTTTTGGGTTGGTTCCAAACCTTAGAAATGACCTTGCTTAATCTTGTGGGGGATCACCTACGACAAGAAAATTATACTAAGATCCTTTCCTAAGTTAAGCATCCTGGAGAAATTTTCACACGGGGGTAGGTAATTTGATTTTCCTACGATTTCTGGGAAAATAAAAAAAAAAATTATTTATGGTTTACTTCTGATCCTCTTAGGTAGATAGAGAAGGTTGAAAGGTTTTTCAGAGAGATCAACAATGGCGCCCGGAAACCTACCCCTCCCTCCCCCAACCCGAAATTCTAAATTTTCTTGAATTTCTGGTCACTTCTTATTCACAAAATTGAACAAATATATGTTTGTTATTACTGCCCCCCCATCACCGAGCTAAAAATAATTCATGCGTATATACCCTCATCCTGATTGCTAATTTCGATGCTTGGAGAGTTCAATAAAGCAGTAAATTACATGATGGTACTTAGTATGATTACTTGCAATGAAAGTTAAGGTGAGAAAACAAAATTCAACAATTTAAATGAGGTAAAACTAAGAACAAATATTCATTGGGGTGTACGACCTCCCTCCAACCGCCAAGAGCTAAAAATGGATACTCAAAAGAATTAAACAATCATGTTTTTAAAAATAATTCCATGATTTCTCCATCGTGCATGATAGCGATACCATCGTGCCATCTACATTGTTTTTTGCATTTTCTTGGTTACTAGAATTGGCAAGCTGCAAACACGATTTTAAAGACAATTCAAAAACTTACACTTTACATCCACAACAACCCACTATCTTGTTCAGTTTCGGGACAAAACCTGTAACACACTCAATGTTATAGCAGTTAACTCACAAAAAACTTTGATTTAATTAACCACAATGTATTGATAGGAAAACTATTACAATGAATTTCAAGTTGACCCCTTTTTAATTCAAATAATTGTGTCTTTCCATTTCAATAGAACACAAGCTGTCTAATACTTTATTTTATATTCTGATCTATTCCTAATTTACAATGGTGTGCCACAGGGAACCCCCTTGAGCCCAATTTTATTTGTTGCAATGATAAATAACCTTGGTGTGGATTTCTCGGATAGATGGAAATTTGTCGACAATTTAACTGTCTTACAGACATGTCTTTACTGTTGGAGAAAGCGGGATTTATTTTATGAGAACTAAGGATATAATGATCTGACTGATCAGACACAAATGATTGAATAAATACTAGATACCTTGAAAGATTTGTTTGAAAATGAAGAAAAGTGAAAGATCAACAGAAAACAATGTAGCCTATAGTTTTCGAAGTGACGGTACAGCTGCTGCACGATTTGTTGCCTGGATTAAATTTACGACTTTATTACATGACTTAGAAAGCAGTTTGTGAAAGTTAAAAGGGTACACGCCGACATAACTGGGCAATATGTAACATACAACTGAATTAAGCTATAAAAGAGGACGCTCAGAGAAAGCTGTGGTTCAGTATAGTTCATATAGTTCAGTGGTAAAAACTTTCATATCAATTGGTTACGGGTGTAATGTGTTTTCGTAAGCCTGTAATAAGAGAAAGGTTGAGAATGCTAGGACACGTTTTGTGGATTAAGGACGACAGATTACCAAAAATATTATTTTCAGCTATTCATCTAGGGCCAAACGAAATGTAGGTCGTAACCGAATGGGGTAGGAAGATGTCGTAAGGAATGATTTAAAGTAATACTTTATTTTATATTCTGATCTATTCCTAATTTACAATGGTGTGCCACAGGGAACCCCCTTGAGCCCAATTTTATTTGTTGCAATGATAAATAACCTTGGTGTTGATTTCTCGGATAGATGGAAATTTGTCGACAATTTAACTGTCTTACATACATGTCTTTACTGTTTGAGAAAGCGGGATTTATTTTATGAGAACTAAGGATATAATGATCTGACTGATCAGACACAAATGATTGAATAAATACTAGATACATTGAAAGATTTGTTTGAAAATGAAGAAAAGTGAAAGATCAACAGAAAACAATGTATCCAAGTGACGGTACAGCTGCTGCACGATTTGTTGCCTGGATTAAATTTACGACTTTATTACAGGACTTAGAAAGCAGTTTGTGAAAGTTAAAAGGGTACACGCCGATATAACTGGGCAATATGTAACATACAACTGAATTAAGCTATAAAAGAGGACGCTCAGAGAAAGCTGTGGTTCAGTATAGTTCATATAGTTCAGTGGTAAAAACTTTCATATCAATTGGTTACGGGTGTAATGTGTTTTCGTAAGCCTGTAATAAGAGAAAGGTTGAAAATGCTAGGACACGTTTTGTGGATTAAGGACGACAAATTACCAAAAATATTATTTTCAGCTATTCATCTAGGGCCAAACGAAATGTAGGTCGTAACCGAATGGGGTAGGAAGATGTCGTAAGGAATGATTTAAAGTAATACTTTATTTTATATTCTGATCTATTCCTAATTTACAATGGTGTGCCACAGGGAACCCCCTTGAGCCCAATTTTATTTGTTGCAATGATAAATAACCTTGGTGTTGATTTCTCGGATAGATGGAAATTTGTCGACAATTTAACTGTCTTACAGACACGTCTTTACTGTTGGAGAAAGCGGGATTTATTTTATGAGAACTAAGGATATAATGATCTGACTGATCAGACACAATTGATTGAATAAATACTAGATACCTTGAAAGATTTGATTGTCTTAAAAAATTTGAATAGTAGCTTAATGGATATCCTGAACAAATATCAGACAAAGCTGCTACTAATACTATGACAGTCAACCCTTTATAATCAATCATTTCAAAAATTAATTTCCTTAATGCTCCCCCTTCCATTTCATCCCCAATACCCCTGAAATATCAATTTTACTCTTATTATTATTTATTGAAAGCCCATTTTCATAAAAATGAAAATAACGGAGCACTAAACAACACACACACACACACACACACACACACACACACACACACACACACACACACACACACACACACACACACACACACACACACACACACACACACACACACACACACACACACACACACACACACACACACACACACACACACACACACACACACACACACACACACACACACACACACACACACACACACACACACACACACACACACACACACACACACACACACACACACACACACACACACACACACACACACACACACACACACACACACACACACACACACACACACACACACACACACACACACACACACACACACACACACACACACACACACACACACACACACACACACACACACACACACACACACACACACACACACACACACACACACACACACACACACACACACACACACACACACACACACACACACACACACACACACACACACACACACACACACACACACACACACACACACACACACACACACACACACACACACACACACACACACACACGCACACACACACACACACACACACACACACACTTTTTAACTGTGTTATTAAAGCGGAAAAAAACATAAAATTTTTAACTGCCCTTGCAGAGCATATTTTTGAAAACCTAGACCCTACTATTTTATTTAATCAAGCTACCCTAATTTCGCATGGCAATGAGTCGTATTTTGGTTTTCTCAAAAGAAAAAGTCGATACTTTAGTAGTCCCAGATATAAACCATGTACCACTTTCCCAATCACTTAATCAAACATATCAAATACACTTTAAGTCTCAAAGAGTGTCTGCAAGCAATGTAATTATTAAAATCAGGAATCAGATGACATAGCTCTCCAACTGATTCAATAGCTGGTTCGTTTTGTTTTGAGGGAACGAGTGTTTCTCTTTTATTCCTCAGTTATTCGCTAGTATCCGTCGATGGCGGTTCAAAGTTTTGAATTTTTTTTCAAACCGTAGATATTGATGAATGACTCACTTTTATTGCTGTTAGGTATTTGGTTTTAATTATTATAATTTTTGGCTTTTATTGGATTTTATTCATCTTTCAATTTTTTGGTTTTTTCATTGGTTTTTTCACATTCACATTGACTTTCTGCGTTTTATTTTGTTGGTTATTTCTTTGGCACTCTCATTAAATATATTTTTCGTTTCATGCTGAAGAAGAGAGCCGTTTGTCTCCTCGAAATATTCGCTTTGTTGTGTTTTGTCAGTATTTTTATTTGGCCTTTAAAAACCCCATTTTTGCTCGTTTTTCTTTCTTTATGTTATGTCAGGCCAATGTGATTTAAGAAATTATCTTTCTCAGTAAGTATTTTGCGAGACGAAAGAAAGTGGAGCGGATTTTTATTTTATCAGCGTTTTTAAGAAACTTTCAGAATGGTGAAACGTAGAGGAGGGGGGTGGAAAGCAACAGTGTACAGCGTTGTCACATAATGGTGATTGAAACGAAGTTTAGCAGAGACTATGGAAGCATATGAAGCTAATATGTGACTTTTTCTTCCTTTTGTTAGGGTGTCACGACTCACGAGTAAGAGAAATTAAATTTCCCTAGGGAATACCAATATAAACGATTTAATCAGACGAACGGATTTTTGAATTTCCAATTTTATCAGGAATTGGGCCTGTTCAGTTCAAAAGTACTACGTCAGACTGGTCAGCATTAAATTCAAGACCATATGTTAAGTATTCTGTTTGCAGTTATTAGAAAGTTTTAGAAATTTTGTCCAGAGTTCAGCTGTTAAAAATATCATCAGCATAAGTGACTAAGGAGATATTGAGGCCAGAAAGAACGAAATACATCTCACACTGGTCCTGAGCCTTGAGGATATAATTATTAACCTAACAAGATAGGGCAACAGCCTTGAGGATATAATTATTAACCTAACAAGATAGGGCAACAGCCTTGAGGATATAATTATTAACCTAACAAGATAGGGCAACAGCCTTGAGGATATAATTATTAACCTAACAAGATAGGGCAACAGCCTTGAGGATATAATTATTAACCTAACAAGATAGGGTAACAGCCTTGAGGATATAATTATTAACCTAACAAGATAGGGCAACAGCCTTGAGGATATAATTATTAACCTAACAAGATAGGGCACCAGCCTTGAGGATATAATTATTAACCTAACAAGATAGGGCAACAGCCTTGAGGATATAAGTAATAACCTAACAAGATAGGGCAACAGCCTTGAGGATATAATTATTAACCTAACAAGATAGGGCAACAGCCTTGAGGATATAATTATTAACCTAACAAGAGAGGGCAACAGCCTTGAGGATATAATTATTAACCTAACAAGATAGGGCAACAGCCTTGAGGATATAATTATTAACCTAACAAGATAGGGCAACAGCCTTGAGGATATAATTATTAACCTAACAAGATAGGGCAACAGCCTTGAGGATATAATTATTAACCTAACAAGATAGGGCAACAGCCTTGAGGATATAATTATTAACCTAAAAATATAGGGAAACAGCCTTGAGGATATAATTATTAAGCTAACAAGAGAGGGCAACAGCCTTGAGGATATAATTATTAACCTAACTAGATAGGGCAACAGCCTTGATGATATAATTATTAACATAACAAGATAGGGAAACAGCCTTGAGTATATAATTATTAACATTACAAGATATTGAAACTTAATTGAGTAGATATATTAGTAAATTAAAATAGTCTTCTTGAGCCTTGAGGATATTATTATTAACCTAACAAGATAGGGAAACAGCATTGAGGATATAATTATTAACCTATCAAGATAGGGCAACAGCCTCGAGGATATAATTATTAACCTAACAAGATAGGGCAACAGCCTTGAGGATATAATTATTAACCTAACAAGATAGGGCAACAGCCTTGAGGATATAATTATTAACCTAACAAGATAGGGCAACAGCCTTGAGGATATAATTATTAACCTAACAAGATAAGGCAACAGCCTTGAGGATATAAATATTCACCGAACAAGAGAGGGCAACACCCTTGAGTATAAACGTTTTAACCAAACAAGAAAGTTACACATCCTTGATTATATTCGTATGAACAAAACAAGAGTGGTCACCATACTTGAGTAGATAAGAATTAAAATAAAACGATAGGGACACAGACTAGAGGCTATAATTATAATACTCCCAAGATAGGGCAACAGCCTTGAGGATATAATTATTAACCTAACAAGATAGGGCAACAGCCTTGAGGATATAATTATTAACCTAACAAGACAGGGCAACAGCCTTGAGGATATAATTATTAAACTAACAAGATAGGGCAACAGCCTTGATGATATAATTATTAACCTAACAAGATAGGGCAACAGCCTTGAGGATATAATTATTAACCTAACAAGATAGGGCAACAGCCTTGAGGATATAATTATTAACCTAACAAGATAGGGCAACAGCCTTGAGGATATAATTATTAACCTAACAAGATAGGGCAACAGCCTTGAGGATATAATTATTAACCTAACAAGATAGGGCATCAGCCTTGAGGATATAATTATTACCCAAACAAGACAGGGCAACAGCCTTGAGGATATAATTATGAACCTAACAAGACAGGGCAACAGCCTTGAGGATATAATTATTAACCTAACAAGATAGGGCAACAGCCTTGAGGATATAATTATTAACCTAACAAGATAGGGCAACAGCCTTGAGGATATAATTATTAACCTAACAAGATAGGGCAACAGCCTTGAGGATATAATTATTAACCTAACAAGATAGGGCAACAGCCTTGAGGATATAATTATTAACCTAACAAGATAGGGCAACAGCCTTGAGGATATAATTATTAACCTAACAAGATAGGGCAACAGCCTTGAGGATATAATTATTCACCTAACAAGATAGGGCAACAGCCTTGAGGATATAATTATTAACCTAACAAGATAGGGCAACAGCCTTGAGGATATAATTATTAACCTAACAAGATAGGGCAACAGCCTTGAGGATATAATTATTAACCTTACAAGATAGGGCAACAGCCTTGAGGATATAATTATTCACCTAACAAGATAGGGCAACAGCCTTGAGGATATAATTATTAACCTAACAAGATAGGGCAACAGCCTTGAGGATATAATTATTAACCTAACAAGATAGGGCAACAGCCTTGAGGATATAATTATTAACCTAACAAGATAGGGCAACAGCCTTGAGGATATAATTATTAACCTAACAAGATAGGGCAACAGCCTTGAGGATATAATTATTAACCTTACAAGATAGGGCAACAGCCTTGAGGATATAATTATTAACCTAACAAGATAGGGCAACAGCCTTGAGGATATAATTATTAACCTAACAAGATAGGGCCCCAGCCTTGAGGATATAATTCTTAACAGAACACGAAAGGGCACCAGCCTGGAGGATATAATTATTAACATAACAAGATAGGGCAACAGCCTTGAGGATATAATTATTAACCTAACAAGATAGGGCAACAGCCTTGAGGATATAATTATTAACCTAACAAGATAGGGCAACAGCCTTGAGGATATAATTATTAACCTAACAAGATAGGGCAACAGCCTGGAGGATATAATTATTAACCTAACAAGATAGGGCACCAGCCTTGAGGATATAATTATTAACCTAACAAGACAGGGCAACAGCCTTGAGGATATAATTATTAACCTAACAAGATAGGGTAACAGCCTTGAGGATATAATTATTAACCTAACAAGATAGGGCAACAGCCTTGAGGATATAATTATTAACCTAACAAGATAGGGCAACAGCCTTGAGGATATAATTATTAACCTAACAAGATAGGGCAACAGCCTTGAGGATATCATTATTAACCTAACAAGAGAGGGCAACAGCCTTGAGGATATAATTATTAACCTAACAAGATAGGGCAACAGCCTTGAGGATATAATTATTAACCTAACAAGATAGGGCAACAGCCTTGAGGATATAATTATTAACCTTACAAGATAGGGCAACAGCCTTGAGGATATAATTATTAACCTAACAAGATAGGGCAACAGCCTTGAGGATATATATATTAACCTAACAAGATAGGGCAACAGCCTTGAGGATATAATTATTAACCTAACAAGATAGGGCAACAGCCTTGAGGATATACTTATTAACCTAACAAGATAGGGCAACAGCCTTGAGGATATAATTATTAACCTAACAAGAAAGGGCAACAGCCTTGAGGATAAAATTATTAACCTAACAAGATAGGGCAACAGCCTTGAGGATATAATTATTAACCTAACAAGATAGGGCAACAGCCTTGAGGATATAATTATTAACCTAACAAGATAGGGCAACAGCCTTGAGGATATAATTATTAACCTTACAAGATAGGGCAACAGCCTTGAGGATATAATTATTAACCTAACAAGATAGGGCAACAGCCTTGAGGATATAATTATTAACCTAACAAGATAGGGCAACAGCCTTGAGGATATAATTATTAACCTAACAAGATAGGGCAACAGCCTTGAGGATATAATTATTAACCTAACAAGATAGGGCAACAGCCTTGAGTATATAATTATTAACATATCTAGATTTGTAAAATGAAGGTTTTATATATTTATGATCATTTCAATATATTTCAACATCCCTGAGGAGATAATTATTAACCTAACAAGATAGGGCAACAGCCTTGAGGATATAATTATTAACCTAACAAGATAGGGCAACAGCCTTGAGGATATAATTATTAACCTAACAAGATAGGGCAACAGCCTTGAGGATATAATTATTAACCTAACACGTTAGTGCAACAGCCTTGAGGATATAATTATTAACCTAACAAGATAGGGCAACAGCCTTGAGGATATAATTATTAACCTAACAAGATAGGGCAACAGCCTTGAGGATATAATTATTAACCTAACAAGATAGGGCAACAGCCTTGAGGATATAATTATTAACCTAACAAGATAGGGCAACAGCCTTGAGGATATAATTATTAACCTAACAAGATAGGGCAACAGCCTTGAGGATATAATTATTAACCTTACAAGATAGGGCAACAGCCTTGAGGATATAATTATTCACCTAACAAGATAGGGCAACAGCCTTGAGGATATAATTATTAACCTAACAAGATAGGGCAACAGCCTTGAGGATATAATTATTAACCTAACAAGATAGGGCAACAGCCTTGAGGATATAATTATTAACCTAACAAGATAGGGCAACAGCCTTGAGGATATAATTATTAACCTAACAAGATAGGGCAACAGCCTTGAGGATATAATTATTAACCTAACAAGATAGGGCAACAGCCTTGAGGATATAATTATTAACCTAACAAGATAGGGCAACAGCCTTGAGGATATAATTATTAACCTAACAAGAGAGGGCAACAGCCTTGAGGATATAATTATTAACCTAACAAGAAATGGCAACAGCCTAGAGGATATAATTATTAACCTAACAAGATAGGGCAACAGCCTTGAGGATATAATTATTAACCTAACAAGATAGGGCAACAGCCTTGAGGATATAATTATTAACCTAACAAGATAGGGCAACAGCCTTGAGGATATAATTATTAACCTAACAAGATAGGGCAACAGCCTTGAGGATATAATTATTAACCTACCAAGATAGGGCAACAGCCATGAGGATATACTTATTAACCTAACAAGAGAGGGCAACAGCCTTGAGGATATAATTATTAACCTAACAAGATAGGGCAACAGCCTTGAGGATATAATTATTAACCTAACAAGATAGGGCAACAGCCTTGAGGATATAATTATTAACCTTACAAGATAGGGCAACAGCCTTGAGGATATAATAATTAAGCTTACAAGATATTTCAAAAGAAATGATGATAACATTATTAACATCAAAATATATGGCATCAGCCTTGAGGATATAATTATTAACCTAACAAGATAGGGCAACAGCCTTGAGGATATAATTATTAACCTAACAAGATAGGGCAACAGCCTTGAGGATATAATTATTAACCTAACAAGATAGGGCAACAGCCTTGAGGATATAATTATTAACCTAACAAGATAGGGCAACAGCCTTGAGGATATAATTATTAACCTTACAAGATAGGGCAACAGCCTTGAGGATATAATTATTAACCTAACAAGATAGGGCAACAGCCTTGAGGATATAATTATTAACCTAACAAGATAGGGCAACAGCCTTGAGGATATAATTATAAACCTAAAAATATAGGGCAACAGCATATAGGATATAATAATTAACCTAACAAGATAGGGCAACAGCCTTGAGGATATAATTATTAACCTAACTAGATAGGGCAACAGCCTTGAGGATATAATTATTAACCTAACAAGATAGGGCAACAGCCTTGAGGATATAATTATTAACCTAACAAGATAGGGCAACAGCCTTGAGGATATAATTATTAACCTAACAAGATAGGGCAACAGCCTTGAGGATATAATTATTAACCTAACAAGATAGGGCACCAGACTCGAGGGTATAATTATTAACCAACCAAGATAGGGCAACAGCCTTGAGGATATAATTATTAACCTAACAAGACAGGGCAACACCCTTGAGGATATAATTATTAACCAAACAAGACAGGGAAACAGCCTTGAGGATATAATTATTAACCTAACAAGATAGGGCAACAGCCTTGAGGATTTAATTATTAACCTAACACGATAGGGCAACAGCCTTGAGGATATACTTATTAACCTAACAAGATAGGGCAACAGACGTGAGGAGATACTTATTAACCTAACAAGACAGGGCAACAGCCTTGAGGATATAATTATTAACCTAACAAGATAGGGCAACAGCCTTGAGGATATAATTATTAACCTAACAAGATAGGGCAACAGCCTTGAGGATATAATTATTAACCTTACAAGATAGGGCAACAGCCTTGAGGATATAATTATTAACCTTACAAGATAGGGCAACAGCCTTGAGGATATAATTATTAACCTAACAAGATAGGGCAACAGCCTTGAGGATATAATTATTAACCTAACAAGATAGGGCAACAGCCTTGAGGATATAATTATTAACCTAACAAGATAGGGCAACAGCCTTGAGGATATAATTATTAACCTAACAAGATAGGGCAACAGCCTTGAGGATATAATTATTAACCTAACAAGATAGGGCAACAGCCTTGAGGATATAAATATTAACCTAACAAGATAGGGCAACAGCCTTGAGGATATAATTATTAACCTAACAATAAAGGGCAACAGCCTAGAGGATATAATTATTAACCTAACAAGATAGGGCAACAGCCTTGAGGATATAATTATTAACCTAACAAGATAGGGCAACAGCCTTGAGGATATAATTATTAACCTAACAAGATAGGGCAACAGCCTTGAGGATATAATTATTAACCTAACAAGATAGGGCAACAGCCTTGAGGATATAATTATTAACCTAACAAGATAGGGCAACAGCCTTGAGGATATAATTATTAACCTAACAAGAGAGGGCAACAGCCTTGAGGATATAATTATTAACCTAACAAGATAGGGCAACAGCCTTGAGGATATAATTATTAACCTAACAAGATAGGGCAACAGCCTTGAGGATATAATTATTAACCTAACAAGATAGGGTAACAGCCTTGAGGATATAATTATTAACCTAACAAGATAGGGCAACAGCCTTGAGGATATAATTACTACACTAACCAGATAGTGCAACAGCCTTGATGATTTAATTATTAACCTAACAAGATAGGGCAACAGCCTTGAGGATATAATTATTAACCTTACAAGATAGGGCAACAGCCTTGAGGATATAATTATTAACCTAACAAGATAGGGCAACAGCCTTGAGGATTTAATTCTTAACCTAACAAGATAGGGCAACAGCCTTGAGGATATAATTATTAACCTAACAAGATAGGGCAACAGCCTTGAGGATATAATTATTAACCTAACAAGATAGGGCAACAGCCTTGAGGATATAATTATTAACCTAACAAGATAGGGCAACAGCCTTGAGGATATAATTATTAACCTAACAAGATAGGGCAACAGCCTTGAGGATATAATTATTACCCTAACACGAGAGGGCAACAGCCTTGAGGATATAATTATTAACCTAACAAGATAGGGCAACAGCCTTGAGGATATAATTATTAACCTAACAAGATAAGGCAACAGCCTTGAGGATATAATTATTAACCTAACAAGATAGGGCAACAGCCTTGAGGATATAATTATTTACCAAACAAGACAGGGCCACAGCCTTGATGATATAATTATTAACCTAACAAGATAGGTCAACAGCCTTGAGGATATAATTATTAACCTAACAAGATAGGGCAACAGCCCTGAGGATATAATTATTAACCTAACAAGATAGGGCAACAGCCTTGAGGATATAATTATTAACCTAACAAGATAGGGCAACAGCCTTGAGGATATAATTATTAACCTAACAAGATAGGGCAACAGCCTTGAGGATATAATTATTAACCTAACAAGATATGGCAACAGCCTTGAGGATATAAATAATCACCTAACAAGATAGTGCAACAGCCTTGATGATATAATTATTAACCTAACAAGATAGGGCAACAGCCTTGAGGATATAATTATTAACCTAACAAGATAGGGCAACAGCCTTGAGGATATAATTATTAACCTTACAAGATAAGGCAACAGACTTGAGGATATAATTATTAACCTAACAAGAGAGGGCAACAGCCTTGAGGATATAATTATTAACCAAACAAGACAGGGCAACAGCCTTGAGGATATAATTAATAACCTAACAAGATAGGGCAACAGCCTTGAGGATATAATTATTAACCTAACAAGATAGGGCAACAGCCTTGAGGATATAATTATTAACCTAACAAGATAGGGCAACAGCCTTGAGGATATAATTATTAACCTAACAAGATAGGGCAACAGCCTGGAGGATATAATTATTAACCTAACAAGAGAGGGCAACAGCCTTGAGGATATAATTATTAACCTAACAAGATAGGGCAACAGCCTTGAGGATATAATTATTAACCTAACAAGATAGGGCAACAGCCTTGAGGATATAATTATTAACCTAACAAGATAGGGCAACAGCCTTGAGGATATAATTATTAACCTAACAAGATAGGGCAACAGCCTTGAGGATATAATTATTAACCTAACAAGATAGGTAAACATAATTGAGGATATAATTATTAACCTAACTAGATAGGGCAACAGCCTTGAGGATATAATTATTAACCTAACAAGATAGGGCAACAGCCTTGAGGATATAATTATTAACCTAACAAGATAGGGCAACAGCCTTGAGGATATAATTATTAACCTTACAAGATAGGGCAACAGCCTTGAGGATATAATTATTAACCTAACAAGATAGGGCAACAGCCTTGAGGATATAATTATTAACCTAACAAGATAGGGCAACAGCCTTGAGGATATAATTATTAACCAAACAAGAAAGGGCAACAGCCTTGATGATAAAATTATGAACCTAACACGATAGGGCAACAGCCTTGAGGATATAATTATTAACCTAACAAGATAGGGCAACAGCCTTGAGGATATAATTATTAACCTAACAAGATAGGGCAACAGCCTTGAGGATATAATTATTAACCTAACAAGATAGGGCAACAGCCTTGAGGATATAATTATTAACCTAACAAGATAGGGCACCAGCAGTGAGTAGATAAGTCTTACGCACACAAGAGAGGTCAACAGCCTTGAGGATATAATTATTAACCTAACAAGATAGGGCAACAGCCTTGAGGATATAATTATTAACCTAACAAGATAGGGCAACAGCCTTGAGGATATAATTATTAACCTAACAAGATAGGGCAACAGCCTTGAGGATATAATTATTAACCTAACAAGATAGGGCAACAGCCTTGAGGATATAATTATTAACCTAACAAGATAGGGCAACAGCCTTGAGGATATAATAATTAACCTAACAAGATAGGGCAACAGCCTTGAGGATATAATTATTAACCTAACAAGATAGGGCAACAGCCTTGAGGATATAATTATTAACCTAACAAGATAGGGCAACAGCCTTGAGGATATAATTATTAACCAAACAAGACAGGGCAACAGCCTTGAGGATATAATTATTAACCTAACAAGAGAGGGAACCAGACTGGAGGATATACTTATTATCCTAACAAGATAGGGCAACAGCCTTGAGGATATAATTATTAACCTAACAAGATAGGGCAACAGCCTTGAGGATATAATTATTAACCTAACAAGATAGGGCCCTATATGGTATTTTTCCTGCCTCCTCTCTTCACTGGTGCAATATTATCCAGTGGCATTACCATTTCCTCTTGTTTAACAGGGATTTTAAGTTGAATTTGTAGCTTAGCATACATATCCTTTTAAGATCGGATGATAGCCGGATAAGCTCCTCTTTTAGCAGCCCTTATAAACATAAGAAGGTGGATCAGGGATTCAAAGGCGCGGCGAAAATCAAAACTCGCCAAGGCGAATGAAATACCTCTACACGAAGCCTCAAGCAGAGCATTAGCAACAACCGCAAGAGCGTCGGCACATTCAATCAAAATGCCATGTTGAAAACAATATTGATGTGGAGACGTATAACATGTATGAACAGTAATTCATAAAGCTTGCATAAACAGGTTGATATAGCTATGAGTCTGAAAGATGTGCATTAATTGAAGGTTTTTTCGTTTTTTCGGAATAGGAGAAAGATCCCGCCAAACAGAATGTTGATGGAACCAAACCTTGTGTCAAAATCACCCGCAATAGTAACGTGAGATGTTCTAAAAGTGCAAGACCACCACATTTGATGTGTAGAGCATAAATTTCATCTATGCCTCATGACAACTTTGACTTGTGGTGCATAACAACATCAGCTACAGACGTTACACCTACTCTACAATCAGAGTCTTGGAATCCATGCAAAAACTGGCCAAGCACTTCAGTATATTTGTCTTCAACCTTGGGGTCTGGTGGAGAGAACTTGGCTTCGAAGATTGAATACCACTCAGATAGAGGAACATCAGCAGCGGAAAGGGGAGTTTGTCCCAATTCTTTAAGAACGACTACTGGAACACAAGTGGTTTAATTAAAACAATAAAAATATTTCTTAAAAGCACTAAAAAGCTTTATCGTAAAGAGTGAGGTGTTAAGGAGGGGTCAACCCCCTCATCTATGTAATAATTTCTGTTACTTTTAAGTTTTACTGTTACTCCTTTCTTTCAGTTAGAAAAAACTTGTTTTTTCTTCCTTAATGTTGATAAAATCAGATTTACTCATCACTCATTATTATGAAGAACTTGATTCTTTTTTTTAATCCTACCAAATCATATAGAACAAACATTTGTTGAAAACTGAAAAGGGGTCATTCAGCCACAAATTAGAACTCATATTGTGTTTATGAAGGAACAAAACCTAATGGCAGTTAGCCAACAATGGGCCAACACATATTTTTTCCATGGTTTTTCCTTATTCTCCTCTCATTTCTTTTGTTTCCTCATAATTATTTATAGTCACCGATTTCTAGAGGGCGATGCCCCTCCTCCTTCTCGCAGATGCTTTTGTCTGAGACCCTTATTAGGCCTATGCATAAAAATCAAAATATGACCCTTCACATATGTTCGAATTATCATTCACATTTGATAGTAACTTATTAGACAAGAACTTGATGCTTGTAGCTGTACAATTTACCTTGATTCAACCAAAAACGTCTTTCTCAAATATAGGAGGATTTAATCCTTATGTGCAGGGGTAACAAGTCACATAAATGCGATGAAGAGAGGAAGGAATTTTGCATTTTTTTTTTTACCAAAGATACAAAAAAGGTATTTTCTAAATCTAAAGGGGGAGAGGCAATTACTTTTTCTTCAGTGAACATACCCGAAAAGGCATTTTTTATTAATCTAAGGGGGCTAATACTTCTCCTCCTGCACTTTCCTATACAATTTGTGCCCCTGCTTATATCTAGAGTCTTTAGTATAGATATTCTTTGTCATCCATAGCTTCCTACTTTCGTTGTTTTAAAATAGGGGCAAATGGAAGACAATCCTTGTAGCTACTATTAGGCTACTGGAAGTCAAAGTGGTGACAATTATCAATTATAGCTCTGAAGATACGAGTCTTCACACAAAAAAGAGTGCACACAACTATGTTGGCCTCGAAGAGGTTATTGGGGTGAGTTATTACTATTAGTGATGTCCTGACCAATATTTGGTGTCATCGTCAACGCATTCCTGCAGCTTTAAACTACTCAAAATCAGTTCATTAACGAGGACGTCGGATAATTTTGGAAGGCCTAACTGCATACAAGTTAGCAGGAAACAAAGTAATAGTAAAAAAAGCAGCACGCGAAGAGTCCAAAAGAGAAAAAAAATACAAAACTTTTATTTACACAATATTAAACGCTACTTTTTGGCATTAATTCTAAAGAAAATTCTATCTCAACCTATTTTCAGGAACCTTATTTTTTGCGCTTCTCAGCGTTAGGGCATAAACCTTTTTGCGCATTCTAAGACGATACCGCATCAGCAAACGCACATTGTTTGCTTGTAAACTAACACCATTTTCTGGTTATATTATTCTCCATCTCCCTCACTCTGTTCCTATTTACTTTTTGTTTATATTTATTTATTTTAATTTTTAGTTGCTCTATATATTTTCTTTCCCTACTTATAATATTTCTTGAAAGTATGATTTAATATTTTTTTCTACTTTTTGATATTTATTTCTAAGGATAAAGAACATCACTAGCGGATATTGAAGAATAATAATGAAGTTTAAAAATATTAGAAATTAAGAACAGAACATCAGAATTTTAATTGAAGGATCTTCAAGCACTTCCGTCTGTAAAATTGCGGTCTAGTAATACATTTTCTGTTTTTTTAACATCTCAGGAAAAAATCCCTCCCCCCCTCCTATGGGTGTCTATACATACAGGCAAGAATGTATGCAAGCTGTATTTGCGGATTATCCAGCCAAAGAACAAAGAAACAAACTCTAAAGTCGGATCTGAACGAATCAAGTGGCAGGTCATCCCCAAATGGGATGGGCTTATATGTTTTAACCCTTAAAACGTTGTCTTATAGCTTAATACTGAAAATATGTATACTTTTTAAAAGTTAATGTTGTCAAATAGTTAAATAGTCAAGGCTTACAAATGGAATTATGAAGAGCTTTTGAACCCTCGAAACTTTCAAGCTCCAATAGTCCTTGCTTTTATTTGCTCTTTCAAAACATCCACTGTAACGATGTTACAAATTTGTTGGATCCAGAGGAATTGTCTAAACATACTCAAACGTAATCTTTCGACTGATTATAAATCAAATCAAAAGTTGTACGAACAATGGGGTTCGAACTCACTTTCAATGGTTATAATCATAGGCATTATCTGAAGGGAGGCATTTGTACCTCCCTTCAATAGCTTGGAAAATATTAAATATTATTAAGTAAAGCTAAGAATGATAATTGGGGAAAAGCTTGTTTATATGTTGCCAGTTTCATTTTTTGTCGAAACACAAAATTGACTAGGTTAAGAGGGTCATTTTAAATTAACTTTCTATTAAATTAGTGTTGAATTGGCCAAAATTCCAATAATGCTAGTTCTATTTGAAGTTTGATAGGTTAAGATACTTACTTGTACTTGAATCAGGACACAAGCTGTGGAGCTTTCCCTGGCTCTAGTATGTGGCAGACGGTCAAATTCCATTAGGGGCGATCAAGGGTAAAAGAGACTACAGTTTTAAGCCAGTGCGATCCTATTGGGAGCCATGTCGTCTAAACCCACGAATTGGTTCAAGGTCAGATTTGATAGTGTTCTTCCAGGATTTTAGCCGGCCACCATGCCTTTTTTTCCAGCTTGGTAGTGTAAGTAAGTAAGTAAGTAAGTATGACGGCACTAGACCCTTAAGGTCGAAACCGGTGGTGCTGACCTCTGTTTCGTGGCCCTGCAGCCAGGAAGTGCAATGGGGGTTGGGGCCAGCCATCCTGTGCTTTCGCACACCCTTCCTGCTTAAATTCTCCAGATTTCTCCAGGTACCCATTTTTAGAGCTGGGTTGACTCTGGTTGAGCTTACAGAGTCACACCCCTGACCCCCGTCCCAACCAAATAACTGACTACGCCCTGAATCGGACCCGTGCCCCCTGGACATAGAATTCTCAAACCAGCACGCCAACCACTTAGCCAGGACGGTAGTGCCAGCTTGGTAGTGGTTTGTACCAAAGTGCCATAGACACAAAGGAGTTATCACGCTTGTGACAGGCATGGCTAAACCAAGAGACGGCGGCGGCAAATGATAGTTCCAGGCCATACTTCTGTTAGAAATCGTATCTTAATATTTCATCGGTGGCTCGGTCGCTTAGATCTAGTCTGAGTATGACTTATGCGCATATGTTCACACGAATTCAGAGCCTGAGCTTTGGATACTTTTATTGGTTATTTGCACCCGTAAAGGAGGACGTAGCAAACAAGGGATTCATACACTCGGCTTTTAGTCTTAATACTAATCTCCATCCATTCCCAGAGCAGTCCACGAAGTTTTAAAAAGACAGAGGAGGCTACTGATATACTGGCACTTAGTGCATCCACAATTAACGCATCTCATTAGTGCATTTTTTAGTACATCCACCATTAATGTCTTTCATTGAGCCATTGTATTTAAATTTATCGACACCCCTAATCTAGCAGTGATTCAGTTGAGATCTGGCAGTGATTCAGTTGATAATCTGGCAGTGTTTCAGTGTTAGAGATGAGTAAGATTCATAGTTCTTCACCACTTTTGTCTTCTAAATATTGATATTCAATCCCATGGGAGCAGTTGCCATATATACACTCTGGAGAACACTCTACATTTCTAGGGAAGAACTACCTGGAAGCAAGACATCTTCACGTAGTTCACACTATTGATGTTGAAATCCAAGCTGATGTAATTTCAACGCAGCTTTGCATGGCTTTCCTCAAAATTCCGCATATTACAAAGTTAACAAGCTCTATAAAGAAGATACAACTTTGTCTCACACCAAATTTGACATTGAACCATGACAAGAGCTCTCCATTGACTTAGATTTAGGCTTGTGTGTGTTTTTAGTATCCTTGGATTAGGTGAAGGATCTTGGTTGGACTTCATATTCCAGTGTTTCCATGCAAATCCCACAATGAACAGCTGAGTAGAATGTGAGAACAAAATCTATGAAGACTGCTGTTGCTGTTTCCTGATGTTTGACACTATGTTTGAGCATATTTCCCAATTTGAAAAGCTAATCAATGCATCCCATGCTCTAAATCCAGCTAGACTTTGCTGGGTATTTGAGTTTCTTACTGACCTGAACCAATTCAAAAGAATAAAACGCAGCAATGCTAACGCAGCTATGAGGGATACACCCGGTAAATTCTTGCATTTTGCATTTAGGTCACTCTTTTTGAATATAGGGATTATAACAGAGTGTCACCAATTCCGAGGGAATTATTCTTGTGTCTAAATCGCATTTAAAATATTATAAGTTCTTCTTCCCAGGATCTTTTTGGCTGCCTCTTACATAGTTTCTTTGATTGACCTCCATTCTTCTTCGATATTATTAGTTTATTTAGAGCCAGGATACTGAACCTACTAGAAAGCTTTAAGCGAAATAGTTTGTATTCGTTGCGTCCTACATCGTGGCTTTGGTAAGGGAAAACTCTGTTTCGCAATACTAGTCGGAGGACTAGGATAGACTTCACTAGGGTGTGGTCAGACCCGTTATAGGTGCCAGTATCAGCACCTCTAAAGGCTCAGAGATTCACGATAGAGCTTCTCCAACGCCCAGATATCAGAATGTAGTCGAGTTGAAACCGTGTCCTTCCATCTCTAGATCTCCAGGTAATGCAGGGCAGCCGCTTGTGCTTGAACAGCGTATTGGCTGCAACTAGGTTCTAAATTGAGCCATCTCCATGAGTTTTCGCCCCTGCACGCATCTATCTGTGAATCCACTTTTACGTACATATACTTCACTTTGGACTTCAGGGCTACCAACGTAGACGTTGAAATCACCTACAATGATCAGAAGATAACCCCTTAGTAAGGATCTAACTAACTCTGTTTGGCTTATCAAAGAACTCATCTATTACAAATTCTTAAGATATTCTTGTGGGAGCACATGTGGCAATAACAGGGATGTCAAATAAGTGGCTCTTAAAGCATGCCATACTCAATTATGAGATGAGAGCTTGACATTCTAGGAGGCTGATTGTGTCTCTTTTATTCAGGATGAGTCAAACACTGGCTTGAACCAAACTATTGTCTGGACCGGAAGTAAAGAGATCTTGTCCATTGTAAGTAAAGATAATTTAATTTTTGATGGTTTTGTTCACTCTCGTTTCAGATAGACAAAAGATTTCTATGTTGTAGCGTTTGGATTGTCCAGCAATAAATGTTTTTGTTGTCAAACACTTCATTCAGTGAACATTCCGGTAGTCTGCACTGAGAGAATGTTGTCTTTTAAATAGAAGGTCAGCTTTCTGGAGCCTCCGGCGCATCGCTTGCGGGGAAGCCGTAGGTGTGAGAATTTTATTACTATTGTGTGCCATTTTCATACGATTCATGGGAATATATTTAGCCATCCTGTCAACAATCCCTGACAGCACCCCTTCTGTGTGTTAGCCGGCATCTGTTAAGGGTAGGTTGACAGAGCGGTCAACATAAAGCTGTATTTCTCGTTGAGGGGCTAGGCACCAAGGCATCCCTTACGATTCACGCCTGTCATACACACCAGGCACAAAGAATCCTCTGGTGAGCCTCCACCACCAAATAGGCGCGGAAAAAAGACTGATAACTTAATTGTATGCTTGTTTGATGTGTGTGATTTGTTTATTATATATTGCGTAATGTTTTTGAAATTAACTTTCTAGTGTCTTCACTAAATAGTAATTGTTCTTCGTTACTGCATGAAGAAAAATATGCTATTGAATCACCTTTACTATTTTCCTGTTTAATTTTTAATATCCATTATAAAATAATTTCCCAAAATAATTTTTCACTGCTTAAAAACACATTTAGGCTTGCATTTCTCACAAATTTTTCATGGACGTCCTTTGGAACCCGTTTCGATGAGGAAGGCCTAAACATCAGTTAAAACATTTGTTTTCCGGCCATTTGTCTGGGGTAGAACGAAAAGTAGGTCTTCCCTGTTTGGGGTGAGAAAATGTCGTCAGAAAGAATTTAAAGGAAATTAGAATTTCATGGGAATAGTTTAAGAGCAAATATTTGAGTAGTTTGGGGTGGAGGAGTAGTGTTTACAGCTATGTTGGTCTAATGCGGCTTGATATTGCAATGAGTTGTGAATAGTAGTAGTAGCAAACAAACTTCATAATTGAGTTGAGTTTTCCATAAAGTGCATGCCACTAGATTTGTCATCTCTCAGATGAGGATTTCAGCCTATTGAATTCACAGGTGTATAAAAAATACCTTTAAATCCTTGGGCTATTATTTTAATTTAGCTTGAAAACCTTAGATAAAATTGCTACCTTAACCCAGATCAGTAATCGATTCTGGGGGAGAAGAGGAAGAGACGCCTTCACCATTTATTTTTGGAGTTTTTACTTACATTTGCAAGCATTTCTCAAGCAGGAAAAATGTATATTTGGTTGTCACATCTCTGTCGGAGGGAATAATCAATTGTTTAGCTTGAACATTCAGTTTTGTAATTGAGCCTCAAATGCCTATTACTCAAATGCAATGGTAAATATTAAGAACATAAAAAATCAGTTAAAATTCTTATTATTTCGTAGGGCTTCACAATACCTTCTGAAAGTTTTGTTAGTCAGAAATATTATGCACTCTTTTAATTGTGAGTCAAGCATTCCATAATGATACCAATTAAAATTTTTCCCTCATTATTTATCACAATATGTAGATTTACAGTCAAGATTTTTACGATTGATGATGGTAAATAAACAGTTCGAGTTAATCAGCAAATATTATACTGTCGGGTAAGCGCCATGGATATTGTCAAGAGCGCCATTGATATTGTCAATTATGTTTAAGCTAATTAAAATAAGCTAATTAAACTATTATCAAAACTGCTCCTACTACTACTAACAACTCACTGCAGCACTAAGCCACCTGAGGCCGAAACAGCTAATTACGCTCCTCCTCCATCTTGATCTATTTAAAGCCTCCCTCTTTAGAATCTCCTAGAAAGTCCCCATTTCCGTTAAATATCTCCTTACTATATCCTCCCACCCGAATCGGGGGTGACCTGCTCGCCTCAGTTATTGCAGAAATTAAGAATTAAACTTAAAAACGATCAAAAAGATTGTTCACCTCGACATAATTTTCTTTCAAAATGCAGCGTAAATATGGTGTTAAAATACACTTTTATGAAAATAAAAAGAATCTACCAAGCAAGACTGAAATTCGAAAATTATAATGACAAAATAGATGGTGTTCAAAAAGGTTATGAAATCCTTCATTTTGCATGCAAGTAAATTTCAATTATGGGCGCCCGCGTAGTATATTTTATAGTGTATTTTTACCCTTTTAGTGTACTTTTGCCTTTGAGAGGGGGGTAGGAAGGATATCTAGTCCCCTACATCCCTTCTCGAATATCCATAACTTAAGTTGGCTTCAATTTAAGGTGCTTTAAACCGAATCAAAACGTATCGAGATTTTAAAACATTTTTAATCTTACAAATATTATAAAATAGATGGCGTAACGCTATCTTTCATAGTAGCATGTAAGTCGATTTAAATCTTTGACACCGATTTAAATTTTCTCAGAAGGGAGAGGGAAATTCATCGGAAAGCTATAAGGAAGGAAGTTGTAAAGTCTCAAGATAATAGTGTGAGAAAGGAGCTGAATTAATTTTCTTTTCTGAATGTAAATTAATTCTCCTTTTTTGTATAACTTTGGTTTTCAAAGGGATAAAGTCGATTCATAACCCAACTCCCTACATCCCTTTTGGCTCCCTCGATATAACTTGAGTTTAATGGAAGGTGGTTAAAACTAATTTATAACGTAAATTAACACTAGAAAATAAAATATTTTAAGTGTTCAAACAAAAAAAAAATAGATGACATCTAGGCTACACAAATGAAAAAAATAAAAAAATTCCGGGCTTCCATGCAAGTTGGATTTAATTATGGGTGCATGTGAATTTTTTTCTGAAAGAAGGAGGAAAAATCTTGGGAAAATTAAGACAAAAGAAGGGGGCAAAAGTAAAAAAATATGAGAGAAGTACCGCATTAAACTTCTTTTCTGAATATAAAAAAAATCTTTTTGGTATAATTTGGGTTTTGAAAGCGATAGTGATGACACAAAGTCCCATACATCCTTTGTTTGTGTCCATGATTTAACTTGGCTTCAATTTAAAGTGGATAAACCGGAATTAAAACGTACATAGACATAAAAAGTAAAATGTTTTTAGCTTTCAAACGATGGCAGAATAGATGGTGTGTACATAAAATAATATTGTTTTCCGTATTTGCATGCACGCTAATTTAAATGTTGGGTGTCGATGAAAATTTTTGCAGCAGAGGAAGGTGAAAAAAAGGGGTGAAACAAATTTAAACGAAACAAAGGTGTAAAAACCTTAAAAAGCAGTATAAGAAAAGTGTCGCTCTAATTTTCATTTCTGAATATAACTTTTTTCCCTTTTAGTATATTTTTGGTTTTGAAAGAGAGAAGGAGGATGCTAAGTACCCTAGATCCTTTTGGGGTTCCCATAATTTAAATTGACTTCAATTTAAGGGGGCTAAAGCCAAAATAAAACAAATATATACTGAAAAATAAAACATATGTAATGCTCAAACAAAGACGACACAGACGACGTGTATTTAAGTAATGGAATCTTTATAATTGTATACAAATTATAAGTACCCACAAAAAGATTTTCAGGGATGGTGTTAAGGTGGAACCTTCACAAAATGCTTAGGGGTAGTTTTAACTAAATTAAAACAAACTATATACGGAAAGGGCAGAAAGGGCACATAGGCGATATCTTCAGGGACATATTTAAAGCTTTGACGCTTTTAGGCCCAAGCGTTTTGCCGCTCCACTTTTGTGAGATTTTCGGGGAAATCCCCAAAAATTCAGAGATAGTGGGAGCACTGAACAGAATGTAACTAATGAACCAAAAGTATTGAAAGAGAGAGGTGATACTGAACTCTCAGCTGCCATTCCTGGGAGACATCTGACAGTTTATAAGTGGCCACAGAATTGTTGTGTTGTTTTAAAATTACTTTTCTGTGAATAGGCAGCGCAGCAGCGAAGTGCATCTGGCACTTCGAAAATCAGTCAGTGATAATCTATTGCGCCCTCTGGAATTTTGTGTTCCTAGGCCTAGGCCTAGTGGGCCTATTGGTAATTCTAGGCCTGGATATCTTAGGAAAGTATTAGACAATTAAGGTGAAACTGTCAGGGAATATTTACCTGGATATTGAGCTAAATTAAAAACCACTGTGTGCATTCAGGTTGTCAAAAGGATATGTGAGAATTTCTCAGGAACAGCTAGAGTATTGAGTTAAAAGTTTCAAGACGTATTGAAAGGGACGACGAACTAACCAAAAGACACTCTTTGCATGCAGGTTCAATTACTACTGCTACTACTTCTGCGACTATTACTACTATTTCCACGACTGCTACTACTGAGGCTAAGGGTACTTACTTACTTACTTAAGGCTCCTGCCGAGGGTTTGGCGTAGAGAACGATGAGACTAGGCGCCTCCAGGTTGACCTATCGCTTGCCAGGATCGCAGCTTCTTCCATCGGGATGTGGGCTTGAGTGAGGAATTCATCGGCTTTGTCTTTTCACCTAGTGGGTGGGCGTCCTCTGGGTCGTTTTCATCCGTGTAGGGTGGGGTCGAAGTCGAATGCGACCCTTGCTGAGGCGTCACGTGGCATGTGAAGGAGGTGGCCGTACCACCGAACAGTACGCTGGGCGAGCTGCGTCGAGAAAGGAGTTTGAGCCGTACGTGATAGGAGAGTCTGGTTGCTAACGAAGTCAGTCCAGTGAAGTCTTTCGATTCTTCGGAGATATTTTGTCTGAGCGACATCGATTGCGCTGAGGATAGATTTTGCAGCTGGCCACGTCTCCGCTCCATACAGAAGTACGGTGCTGACTGACACATTGTAAATGCGCATTTTGGTAAACCGGCTTATGTTTGGCTTTCGCCAGATGCTGCTAAGCCTCCCAACAAGTGCTGACGCTTTTGCTAATCGAGATGTAAGCTCTTTTGTGATCAAGCCGTCATTCGACAGAATAGATCCCAGGTTATTGAAGTCTTCAACCACATCTACTCGGTTTCTTCCAATGTTGACTTCCTTTACAGTAGAACGGGACGTGGGGGGGGGGGCTCAAGGAGTAAAAATTTGGTTTTATTCTCGTTGATATGAAGTCCAACTTTCGAGGCTTTTTCTGAGAGCACCTGGAGAGCTTTGGTCATGTTATCGACGGTGGTCGCAACTAGCGCTATGTCGTCGGCGAAGTCAGCACCTACGTGTAGTATGACTACTGATGACGCCCTTGAGTTCGTTAATAGTCCAGTGACTTCCGGCTTTTCACATAAATTATCTGGTGATAATGAACTAAACAAAAAGGTTATGGAGAAGTCATTACCAGACGATGACATTTTTATTATCTTTGAAAAAATTACGAAAGAGAAAGATAAAAGTGAAATAAATGTAAAAACAATCACAAAGGAAAATGTAATCTGCAAGCATTTTGATAGTGGTTTCTGCAAGTTCTGCAAACAATGCAAGTTTCTGCATATTTGTTGTCAGTTTATTTCAGGAGTTTGTTTGTCTTATAAGTGTATTTTTGACCATGCTGATCTTTGTTCTGTTTTATCTTGTATTGATAAGTCGTGTACTTTTGCTCATGCATCTTCAGGGTTGGAGCGTAGGTTTAAAACCCAACATTTTTTAGAGCGACGTCAAAAGTTTTCACGACCCCCCCCCCTCCCCTAGTTCGTGTTCCATTCGACTTTCATTCTTATCCCCCTGCATGCCTGATACAGAGCAGTATACCACAGGAATCCATCCCTAGAAACAATCCTCCGCCCCAAGTACTTACGCGTGCCCAGTCAGTCCAACCCCCCAAATCACTTCACTCAATTTGGACCATCCCCAAACCCCCCCTCACTCATATTCCTCCCAAAAATCGACTTACTTTCGACTCCTTTCGTCTCCGTGCGTCCAAGAAGTTACCAGCCGGTTCTGGACTCCACCCGTTATTTGCCGAAACAAACCCAACCCCTCCCCTCTCAGATACCCCCCACCGTACTTCCCTCCCTCAGCATCATCTTGCCCCCTGACCCCCCCATTTAAAGAACACTCCCCACTTGACTTATTCCCAGATCACCAGGAAACCTTTATCCCTTTCCTTGCACTTTATCCCCCCTGGCTACCCTACCAGTATGACTCTGGTTTAAGAGTAAGCAGGCAGAATGATCCTCTTTTAACACCTCCATGCAGAGTTTCTAAAACTTCAAATAGTTACCGCTGTTTAGAGTCTCCGCTAGTACCTGCTCAATTATATGCAATTGTATTTGAAAAAGATGGATTTGATCCCCCTGTCCCTTGCTCTCGCTATCCAAGTTTATCCCCCTTCAAGAATTCCACTAGAACCCCTGACCCCATCTGTGATATAAAAAAATTAAAGTGTAAAAACAGTACCTTCACAAGTCGCTTTCGATTCCCCAACCTTTTGTTGTAAACTTTTTTAACTTTGAAAAACTCAATGAATTAGACACCCTTTCTAAAATATATAGATTAGATGTAATCGCTATTACTGAGGTTCAAGCTCAAAATTTGCGCATGTTAAAGATTAACAATTTTTCTCAATTTATTAAACTGAGACCTGAAAACCACCTTCTGGGTAAGAAAGGTGGCGGAATTCTGTTCTTTATCCGTAATGATTTATATCCAAGTGAAATCCCAATTCCGTGTCTGAATCCCTTTGATGAAGTTATGTGGGTATGTGTTCGACCTAAAGTCTTGCCGCGTCCTTTTAATTTAATTGTCCTTTGTTGTTTTTATTACTCCCCTAATCAGAGATCCACTGACAAAATAAATTTTATCGAAAAATTACATTCAAGTGCTGACTTTGTACTATCAAAATACCCAAATGCAGGAATTTTCCTGATGGTTGATGGAAACGATATGAGACTTGATTCTACATGTAATACTTTTAATTTAAAACATGTCGTTTATGTCCCTACTACAAAACACAGTACTACGCTTGATTTATTTTGCACTAATCTTTCGAAGTTTTACGAACCCGTCTCCATTCTGCCCCCTCTAGGGGGTAGTTACCACTTTAGCCGTGTCCTATCTCCACTGGCTAAAGTTAAACAGTAGTTTTATATAACTGAAACCGCCTATGGACCTTTAACTGACTCACGACTTTTCAATTTTTGCTCCGGGATTACTACTGAAAATTGGTCCACTGTGTATCAAACAAATGACGTTGACTACATGGCTTTGTCTCTCCAAAATCTATTGAGGAGTAATTATGAACTCCCCTTCCCTAAGAAAAAATTTAAAACGTGTTCTAAAGATAAGCCTTACGTTACTGAGTCTTTTAAAAAACTTATAAGAAAAAAAATCAATTTTTTCAAAGCAGGTCGCATTACTGAGGCTAATAGTCTAAGGAAGTTCCCAAAGAAAAAATTAAGAAAAGCAGCTTCTAATTACTATAATAATAAAGTCAAAGATCTATATTCTAACAAGCCCAAGCAATGGTACAGAAAAATTAAAGAAATATGCGGAAAAAGTCCTTCCGAAATTGATTTTCATCTCCCTGAACCCCTAACAAGACTGCCAAAGATCTTAACTTGTACCTTGCTTCCATCGTGCAAAGTCTCCCCCCTTTCACTGGCTCAAGTCCAACTATTCCTCCCAATACTTCCGTCCCCTTTATTTCTCCCTCTGATGTTATAAATAAAATTCTTAAGCTTAGAAAATCCAGTATTTGTCCCTTGGACATCCCAGTTAACTTAATTAAAGCCTTTTCGGACAAAATTGCTGAGCCTTTATCAAATATTTTCAACCACATCACAAAATTTGGTAAATTCCCAAGTTGCTGGAAACAAGGTTTTATAACACCTGTCCCTAGAAAATGCGCCAGTCTGACTTTCGCCAACATTTGCCCCATTACGCTCACTTCTGTTTTTTGCAGACTTTATGAAGGTTTCCTTTGTGACTGGCTTAAGGATAAAATTTGTCCACGTATTGACACCCGGCAGTTTGGTAACTTAAAGAAAACTTCCACCACCCATTACCCTGTGCACTTAATGCATATAGTCGTAAGTAACCTTGATAAACCAAATGTCTGGCTGAACCTTATAGTAGTTGATCTCCAAAAAGCTTTTGACCTGGTTGACCGCACAACCCTAATTCGTTCACTCCTGGTTAACTTTAAACTTGATCCTCTGTTAGTAAATATTGTTATATCGTTTCTTTCAAATAGATCCCAAGTTGTTAAATACAAAAATATTTTCTCTAACCCCGTCCCTATATATTGTGGAAGTCCTCAAGGAAACTTATTGGGACCATTTTTATTTCTAGTCATGATTAATGATATTAGTAAAGACTTCCCCCTAAGGTGGATATACGTGGATGACTTGACGATCCTAGAAGTATGTCACAGGAATATTAAAAGTGACCCCCTTGAAATTCTATCCTACATTTCGGATGAAGCTAAGAACCTAAATATGAAAGTAAATTCCACTAAATCAAATATAATTACGATAAATTTCTTGAAATCTATTCGCGCCTTCCTTGACCCTATACCCCCAGATATTTCTGTGTCTTCCTTTAAATTACTTGGGGTTACAATTTCCTCTAATTTAAAGTGGGATATCCACGTGAAAGATATTGTCCGTAGATCTAATGCGTCCATGTCTCTCCTTAAGCTCTTGAATAAATTTAACATCCCCCCATCCCGGTCTTTAAGGATCTATACCTTCTTTGTCCGCCTGTATTTTGAATATGTTTTCCAGTATGGCATCCTGGCATCTCCCGTGATGAATCAGATAAAATTCAATCTATTCAAAATAGAGCCCTAAGAATAATTTTTAAAGAAACTTTGTTACCATATTCACTCCTTATAAAAAAGGCCAAGCTGGAAACTCTTGAGCACAGGAGAGGAACGCTGTGCCTCCGTTTTGCAAAAAATGCAATAATAAACCCTCGCACGGAAAACATTTTCCCCAAAAGACACTCCCCATCCAGACACCGCCTGCCACGGACTGTATCTGAACCCATCCCTATCTTGTCCCCCATCCGTTGTTTAACCTCCAGATATGAAAAAACCTTTGTCCCCTTCGTTACTGATCAAATAAACCACTAGATTTTTTTTTTTTTTTTTTTTTTTACTGGTGATACCCATACTGGTGTCCGTTTGGCTCTTCCGTTCCCTCCCCGTTTTATACAATCTCTTTTAAACATTTTTAACATTATTTTTATCTCAATTTTTTTTTTGGTTTTGTTTTAATTTGTGCCTTTTTTAACTTTTTAAATTTGACACTTTTTGTTATACTACTGAATGGCTTTGCGTTTAGGATATTGTTGTTTTTGGCATTGTTTAGCCAGGTTTTTAGTTGTTGTGCTATTTATGTCTTTTTTTATTATATGACCCCGAAATGCGAATTCGGCCCTTCGGGGCTTGTGATAGCCATTTTTTGAAATAAATATCTTATCTTATCTTATCTTACCCGGTCTCCGAACTGAAGACCGAATTGAAGGCGATTCGTCGTGCTGGCCATAACATGGTCTATGACGCAGTTGAAAAGCTTGGGAGCGGCGGCGCAAACTTGCCGGACGCCAGTCTTCACCGCGAATGTGGGATTGCGTCTTCCATTGACTTGCACGCAGCTTTCCGTATCCTCATACAGCTTTTCAAAGAGTGAGCAATATTTCTTGGGTAGACCCGTAGTTCTTAGTATCAGCCAAAATTAACGGTGATCAACAGAATCGAAGGCAGCCTTAAATTCCACGAATGCGATGTACGCTTTTTGGTGAAACTCTCGCGCCTTCTCGATCAACTGGCGCATAGTAAATATTTGCTCCGTCGTCGACCTGCTGGGCATGAATCCGGCTTGCTGGACTCTTCTCTTTCTACGCAAAAAGTTGGAACACCTGTCCAGGAGTGACATGGCAAAGAGTTTACGAGAACGGAGAGAAGTGTCATCCCACAAGATTTGGAGTGGATTTGACGGTTGCCCCTGCGTGTCCAAAGTGATAACATGATACCAGAACGCAAGTCTTTTTGTGTGCTTTTTATTATCCATGCAGTGGAGACGATTAGCTGGAGCCAGAAAATTATCACTACACTCCCGTACTTGATGAGTCCTTCAGAAATACCACAGACACCGGGGGCTCGATTATTATTTAACCGTCTTACAGTATTTTGGATCTCAAAGGTGGTAAACGGTTGCGATACGAGGTAGGAAGTAGCCTCGGGTGAGGTCATTGCTGCTTGAATCAGATCAGGGTCGGGATGAGCAACTGCCTCGGCATTCAGAAGCGTTGAGAAGTGACTGCTCCAGGCAGAGAGTTGACCTACATCGTCATCCGGCATGCTTCCGTCAGCAGGAAAAAACACGACTCACGGTGGAAGTCTTCCCTTCCGTCAGGTCGCGGAGGTGTTTGTAGAGGGAGCAGGTGTATTCTTTTCTCGAGGCATCTTCAAGATCGCTGGCTTTCCTGTCGACGAAGGTCTTCCTGTCACTGTGCACTAGGCTATTGCGCAGGCCATTGAGTCGTCTGTACTGTGGCATATGCTTTGCTAAACGGGCCTTCCGGCGCAGCTCGATTACAGACAGAGTCTCCTGGGATATACAGGGTTTATTCTTGCGTCTGCTGCGGCCAATGGTACTGCCAGCAGAATCGAGTATATTATCTTTGAAAGAATTCCAGGCTACTTCAGGGTCGTCCAGAACTTGGAGGCAGCTAAACCGGTTAGAGATATCGAGAGCATACTTCTGTTGCATCTGAGATGTAGCCAGACTACTCAGATTGAGCTTGGGAGGCCGTCTTTCTTGTCCTTGTGCTCTCAGGCGTAGCCTGAGTGGGGCGACTACCATACTATGGTCTGTGTTTCCAAGCTCGGCCGACCTATAAGTCCGGCAATTTGTTATCGATGAGCACCAGTGATCCGAGATCATAACATAATCGATCATATTCTTTGTCTGGCCATCGTTACTATACCAAGTGTATTTGTGTATATCTCGTCTCTGAAAGAGCGTGTTTGAAATAACCAGATTATGCATATTGCAGAGCTGGAGGAATCTTTGTCCGTTGTCATTCAGTGAATCTGGAGTCACAGGGCCGAGAACACTTCTCCACACGCCCTCCCTGTCATTTACCGTCGCGTTAAGGTCTCCCAGAAGAGTGACGATGTCGTGGGGTGGGACTCTAGACAGGGTCGCTGAGAGCTCCGCATAGAACTGATCCTTCAATTCCGCAGGACTCGGATTGGTGGGAGCATAGCATACAATAACTGTCCACTTCCCATGCTTGTGCTGGAGCCGATCCATCAGTATTCTATCTGAAGTTTGTTTACAGGAGAGAAGGCATCTTTTGGCTCTAGCGTTCAGCGCGAGGCCTACACCCTTTGTCTTACTTTTTGGGTCACCAGACCAGATCAGGTGATATCCTTCACCAATATCCTCGTACTCTCTTCCGACAAGGTGGGTTTCCGTAAGGCCAGCCACAGCTATATTGAAGCGTTTTAGCTCATAGGCAAGCATTGATTTAGCTCCAGGAAAGTTGAGTGTGAGTACGTTCCAGGTGGCGAGTCGTATTCCACCCTCGTCAATAAGGTTCATTCGATGGTCTGAAATCAGTCCAGGGACATGCTGGGGTCGTGGAAGGTAAAGGGGGGTAGGTCATCCGATGCAGTATCATCGTTTTTCGTTGCGGTAAAATTTTCGGGTGGAGGGTTGCAGGCCCAACCGACCCTAGGCCTGGGATCTAATTAGAGCTAGGACTTGCCTAGATACTGAAAGTCCCTGGGGTGGGCTCCATCCACCTCATAAAGTAGAGGCTGCCCATTAACATGGAGCGTTTAGTTAGGGAAAACCCCATATCCAGAGGCACGTGGTCAGCAGACATAGTCTGCCTCATTCCGGACGAACTCCATCCGCAACGAAATTTTCAAAGAACGTTTGGGGAGATGTTAAACTGAATCGAAACACACTCTGTACACGCAGGTTATTAAAAGGGCGTATCAGCAATTTCCCAGGAATGTTCTAGGGTATTAAGTCAAAACTTCAAGTGCATATTAAGGGGAATATTTAACTAACCAAAAGGCACTATGCGCATACTACTAATACTAATAAGACTGGTATTACTATTACTACTACAACCACTACTACGATGACTACTACTAGTACTACTGAAGCTAAGAATATTACGGTAAGACTTTCAGGAAATGTTAAAGAGGATGTTGAATTAATTTTAAACACTATGTTTGGATACAGGTTATTAAAAAGGCGGGACAAGTCGCTATCTTTCGGTGCAAAGCGAAGCTTCTCGAAGGTTTTTTGTTGGGCGAAGCCTGACGAAACTTACTACTTCATGTGCACGAAGTCGACAGAAACCTATTGGTCCCCTAAAAAATGTGTAGTCGAGCGGAGCCCTACAGAAATTGGTATTTTCTCGGTCTAATTTATTGTCATAAAAGATTTCCGTAGGGCGAAAAACAACAGAATCTATTGATTTGTCTGCGAAAAGTCGACAGAACCCAATTGCGCTCTTAGAAAACGACCTGTTGAGCCGAGCCCTACATGGTAATTTGTCGGTCCATTACTCAATCTAATGTCATTAAAGACTTCCGTCGGGCAAAGACGGCGAAATTGTCAGCTCTATCTGCACGAAGTTGATAGAAACCAATTGGCCGCCTAGAAAACGACTTGTCGGGTGAAGTCTTGCAAAACGTTATATTTTTCAACGTGTCGGTTAGTCGGGACAATTCCAGTGGTTCTACAGAGAAAAGATTTGTTGGGAAATATTGTTGGGAAATATTTTTGTTTCTTTCCAAAACATAGAAACAGCTGACATATTTTGCTGATACATGAGTCCACAGAATTGCAAGGTTATACTAAGCTTATTTAGAACTAGACCTCTTTCTCTTATTCTAAAAAGCCCTATAACAATTATATAACCGAGGGTATGAAGAATTAAAACTGCAAGGGAAAGAACAAATTTTTAATTAAATATTCAAAAATTTTGCTGCTTTACGACATTATATCTATCTTAAGACTTCATTTAAAAAAAAAAGAAAAAAAAGAAGGCAGGAAGACAAGTAAACTGGGTTGTACTGCTACTTTAAAAGAAAATTCTTTAATACATACACGCATCGAAAAAAATTCAAACCAGACTGATTTGTCAAGAGTGAAAAAAGTTTACAGGGAATCAGGTTTCTCAGTGATCTAGCAATTCTAGTTTTAATTAGTGCGATACTGCATTTGAAGCTAAAAGGACGCTTAGAGCAGTATTTTATTTGTTTCGATCATCAGTACATGAAAATCTTTCCAGAACAAAGGAAAAGATTCAGAACTAGAATAAAGCTTTTGTGTGAAGTTTGTTTCGAAAGAAAGAAAGATGAAAGGTATTACGAATTTTATTCTGATTATTGAGCTATCCAAATTCTAATGCATCATAGCGAGGAAGTGAAAAACGGCACCGAAGTGAAGATTAGGCCAAAGATTGTGCAAAAGACCACACTATTTTATATTCCAAACTGGTTACGGCCAGGAAGCTCAAAGGAAACTGTAGAAGGCCCTGTCACGAGCGAACTTTATCTCGAACGGCAAGATAGCTTAGTGCAATTTAAGTCAACAGAAAGCTTAAAGCCTGTCTTCAGTGACGTCTCTTGTTTTAGTGCTTTGCGGTCGCAGCCACCTCGCGTCTCTTATTCTGAAACTGCTAAAGATGTTTATCACGAAAGTTCAGCAGATGTCCTAGTTGAAAGTACACGATTTGATAGGATAGACTCCCAAAGTCTAGGGAAAACTCCCTACTTTTAAGGGAAGATTTGATGAACGAGCGTTAGTTTTTTAAAAGACATTAAAGTTTTAAAAAATTGATTGAAACACTCAATAATTTGTAATTGATAAGCGAGGAAAGGATAATAAGATTAGGGATAATTAAAAAAAATCTATCCTCAATTTTAATTATATATGGTAAAAAGATGAGCTGTCCTGAAGGGCGGTGAAAATATCCTTTTAATATGCAAGCTTTTTGTATTTTTGTCTAATTTAATTCTGTTTTTGTGACTTAGAAGACATTCCTGGTAAGTGATCTTTCCTACAGGATTGGAGTATTGGAGCCGCGTGAGTCTTAGAGACATGTCATTCCCCCAAAGACATCCAATCAATCCAAACCCTTATGCTTTCTAAAAGCCCGAATAAAATTTGCACTTTACTGAAAAAAATTCAAATGAAAGTGCATTATCAGATTAATATACATATACTAATATTTATTCCTTAAAATCTTAATTAATTTTTGTTTCTTAAAGTTATAAAAGTGAAAACATTAAAAAGAATTTTTCAGTAAAGGGCAATTTTTATTTTGGCTGTTAAGCATAGGGGTTTCGAAACCCTACTCATGCTAATTTCTGCTCGTTTTGAGTTTCACTCGGTTACTTATTGTAATTTCTGTTCGTTTCGGGTTTCACTTATTTATTGATGCTGATTTGTGGTAGTTGTATGTTTTGTAGAAAATTTGATTCTATTTTCGTTCATTTTTTCGTTTAACGGAGTTCTTTACTTAAAAAAACTTATTTTGTGGAAAAGTTTTTTTAATTATTATATATACAAAATAGCGGTATTACTATGCAGCGTATCTCTGAATGTTTAAACTTGCTCAGTACTTTTGGGGTTCTTACTGTCTTTTCTTTCGAGATATTCTTTAAAATGGAAATGAACTGAACTGAACTAAAGAATACCAAATTGCATGCAAGAACTAAAGAAGAATGAAGTTTTTAAATTGCCTTTCAAGTTTAATAGGCTATGGCCAGGTTCTCTTATTGGAGTTTTTGAATTTGTTTGGAGCTGTTCAGTTTTTTTGAATGCGTGAAATAAAAACAGACGAACAACTGTAGTGAAATCGAAGTAACATTTCAGACATCAGTTGAGGAAGTTTGTCCTGGTCCAAACTTGACAAATATTGGAGTCTGAATAGAAGAAGGTGCGGCTGAAAAATCGAATTTACTTATCCTCTTAGGTCTGACACTGTGGAATCTGATGAAAGAAAAAAAAAATTCGTTCTGATGAACGAATTAGACGCTGCATTACAAGTGCTAGGCATAGGGCGATCAATCAGCAAATATGGAACTAGGCTTAGTCAGTAAAAGAAATTTATTTCTAAGAAAGTGTCAAGAATGGAAGGAGTAGAATCTGAAGCCAAAAATTTACAGCAAGCTAGAGTCGATCACAATCCCGTGGTCAACAAAAAAAAATTTCAAACTCAGAAAAGCTGAAGCTTATCAAAGTAGGACCATTTCAGCCCAAAGAAATTTTGCAATATAGGCTACAAGGAAATCCAATCCCAGAGTTCCAAACACCAGTTGCGATTTGTTAAAAACTAGCACAATGAGTAACAGCACCTAGAGTATAGTGTCGAGAAAGATTCGGCCTACTGCTTTGCCTATTCGTTGTTTCCAGTTGGACCTGACCGTGAATATAGAAATAAAAATTCTTCATCTATAACTGGAACTAGAAACTGGCACAAAATGTTAAGCAAGGGCACTAAGGCTGAAATGCTCGTCATTCACTTTCAATCAGATGGTAACAAGGCTTCTGTAGATGGTTTTATCAATGGCAGCTCAATCTCGCTGCCTAAGTAAAGAACGATGTTGACACAATGTATTATTATTATTATTTTTTCATTTTTTTGGGGGGGGGGTGTTTAGACCAGGGCACTTTGTATAGAAGGATTTGTCGTAAAAACTTCAAAAAGAGCTAATTCGATTGGAAATTGGAATGGCTAATGCCCTTTTTAATAGTCTAAAGGGATTGGAAGGTAACTAACATCCCTTCCACACCCATCAGTCTCCCTAACGCACCCAATCATAATTTTGGGATATACATCTTATTTAACATAGTGAATTTCCAGCTAGAATATATGTTTTTGAGGAGGAAACTCCCCCACAGCTTTAAGGACAAGGGTTTGAAGCTATGCCCTGGGGGCATATAAGATTTTATAGAAAGCGTTGTCGTAGAAACTTTAAAAAAGGCTCATTCGATTGGAAATTCAAAGGGCTAGTGCTCTTTTTAATAGTCGAAAGTGACTGGAGGGCAACTAACCCCCCTCTCAAACACATCCAATCAAAATTTTGAGATAGCCATTGTTTTCAACGTAGTTGAAAGTTCTGGAAATTAGGTCTTTGAGGATGACAGCCCCCCCTCCCCCACACGGTTCTCAGGACAAGAGTGGTAAGTTATGCCATTGGGGCCTATAGGAGTTTTACCCAAAATGTTATCATAGAAACTTCAAAAAGGACTCATTTAGTTGGAAATTGAATCGGCTAGTGCCCTTTTTAATAGTCGAAATCGATTGGAAGGCAACTTGCACCCCTTCCACGCCCACCATTTATCCAAACACATCCAATCAAAATTTTTAGATAACCATTTTGTTCAACGTAGTTGAAAGTTTTGGAAATTAGGTTTTTGAGAATGATAACCCCCTCAGAGCCCTCAGGGCAAGGGTTATAATTTATACCCTGGGGGCATATAAGATTTTATTGAAAGCTTTGTCCTAGAAACTTGAAAAAGCGTGCATTCGATTGAAAATCCAAAGGGCTAGTGCCCTTTTCAGCAGTCGAAAGTGATTGTAGGGCAACTAACCCCCCTCTCACGCCGACCTTTTCCCCAAACACATCCAATCAATATTTTTAGATGGATATTTTGTTCAACGTAGTTGAAAGCTTTTGAAATTAGGTCTTTAAGGATGACAACCTCCCCCCCCCCACAGCCCTCACGGCAAGGGTTGGAAGTTATGCCCTGGGGGTATATGAGGTTTTTGTAGAAAACGTTGTCGTAAAACTTCAAAAAGGGCTCATTGGATTGAAAATTAAAAGGGCTAAAGTCCTTTTTAATAGTTGAAAGTAATTGGAGGGCAACTAACCCCCTCTCACGCCCACCATTTCCCCAAACACATCCAATACAAATTTTGAGATATTCATTTTATTCAACATAGTTAAAAGCTCTGGAAGTTAGGCTTTTTAGGATGACAACCCCCTCAAAACCCTCAGGGTAATGGTTTTAAGTTATACCCTGGGGGCATATAAGGTTTTTATAAAAAGTGTTGTCGTAAAAACTTCAAAAAGAGCTCATTCGATTGGAAATTGAAAGGGCTAGTGCCCTTTTAATAGTCGAAAGTGAATGGAGAGCAACTAACCCCCCTATCATGCCCACTATTTCTCCAAATACATCCAATTAAAATTTTGAGATAGCCATTTTTTCAACGTAGTTGAAAGTTCAGGCAATTATTATTTTGAGAATGACAAATCCCCAAAACTCGTCAGGGCAAGGGTTGCAAGTTATGCCCTTGGGGCACATAAGTTCTTTATAGAAAAGGTTTTCGTAGAGACTTCAAAAAGGGCTCATTCGATTGGAAATTGAAAGGGCTAGTGCCCTTTTTAATAGTCGAAAGTGATTGGAGGTCAACTAACCTCACTCTCATGCCCACCATTTCCCTGAACACATGCAATCAAAATTTTGAGATTTCTATTTTGTTCAATGTAGTTGAAAATTCTGGAAATTAGGTCTTTTAGGATGATAACTTCCCTACGGCCCTCAGGGTAGGGTTGTAAATTATACCCTTGGGGCATATAAGGTTCTTATAGAAAGAGTTGTCGTAGAAACTCAAAAAAGGGCTCGTTCGATTAGGTATTGAAAGGGCTAGTGCCCTTTTTAACAGTCAAAGGTGGTTGAAGGTCCACTAACCCCTATCTCACGTCCACAATTTCCCTAAACACATCCAATCAAAATTTTGAGATAATCATTTTCTTCAACGTGGTTAAAAGTTATGTAACCTATATCTTTGAGGATGACAAACCCCCCAGATTCCTCCGAACAAGGGTTATAAGTAGTGCCCTTAGGCCACGCATGGTTTTTATAGACAGAATTGTCGCAAAAACATCAAAACGGGGTCATTCGAATGGATATTGAAAGGGTTGGGGCGCGTCATAAAAGTCAAAAGTAATCAGAGGGAGAATCCCACACCCCCCCCCCCCACCAACGCCCATCATTTCCACAAATATTTCCGATCAACATTTTGATATGGCCATTTTGTTCAACGTACTTGAAAAGTCTGGAAATTATGTCTGATGTCAACCCTCTTCCATAGCCGTCATGACACGGGCCGTAAGCTATGCCCTTGGGGCATATAATGTTTTTACCGAAAATTTTGTCGTAGAAGCTTCAACAAGGGCTCATTTGATTAGAAATTGAGAGGGCTAGTGCCTTTTTTATTATTTGAAAGTGATCAGAGGGAAAATGTCATCCTCCACGCCTATCATTTTCCTAAACACTTCCAATAAAAATTTTGATATAGCCATTTTGTTAAGCCTATCAAAAAGGTCTGGAAATTATGTCTTTGAGGATGACAAGCCCCCCACAGCCCTCAGTGCCAGGGTTTTAAGTTATGCCCTGTAGCCATATAAGGTTTTTATAGATAGCGTTATCGTAGAAACTTCAAAAAGGGCTCACTCAATTGGAAATTGAAAGGGCTAATGCCTTTTTTAATAGTCAAAAGTAATCACAGGGTGAATCCCCCCCCCCCAAATGTCCATCATTTTCCCAAAACATTTTCGATCAACATTTTGATATGGTTATTTAGTTCAACGTAGTTGAAAGGTCTGGAAATTATGTCTTTGAGGATGACAACCCCCCCCCAACCGGTATGGATCCAGAATTTTTTTTGGGGGGGCAAAATAGCTTTATCCGATAAAAAAATTAGGGGGGGGGGCTCGCAAAATAGATTGATCCGATAAACTTGCGTTAGGAGCAAGTTTAATTAACGCAAACTTGAGTTAATTATGTAAATTATATTACTTAAGACTACGCTAGGGGGGTTGCTCCCTCGCCCCCCCACTCCAGGATCCACTACTGCCCCCCATAGCTCTCATGAAAAGGGTCATAAGTTATGCCCTTGAGGCATATAACGTTTTATAGAAAGTTTTGTCGTAGAAGCGGCAAAAAGGGCTCATTCTATTTGAATTTGAGAGTACTGGTGTCTTTTTTATTTGTCAAAAGTAATCAGAGGTCAAATGTATTTCTCTATGCCTATTATTTCGCCACACACTTCAAATCGACATTTTGATACAGCCATTTTGTTAAACCTATCAGAAAGAACTGGAAGTTATGCCTTTGTGGATAAAACGTCCCCCCAGCCCTCAGGACAAGGGTTGTAAGTTGTGCCCTGGGGACATATAGGCTTCTTATAGAATGTGTGCTCATATAAACTTCAAATAGGGCTCATTGGATTAGTAATCAGACGCTCTAGTGTCCTTTTTAAGAGTCAAATTGATCAGAAGTCAGCTACCCTCTCCCCCCTACAAACACGTCGTATTGTCCCGAAATGTGTCTAATAGAAATGTTTAGATAGCTGTTTTATTCAAAATTATATAAATATCATATAGCAAGGCTTCTTGAGTTGAAACAAAACCCAGAGATTAGGGGCAAGAGTTGTTAGTTATTCCCAGGGGGTATTTAATGTTTTTATGGAAGGGATGGTTGTTTAACTTCAGAAGAGGCTCAGTCTTTCTCCCTGAAAAAGACTATGTCAATATAAAACGAACAGAAATTAATCAAAAAACCTTTTTGCACAAAACAAGTTTTTTTCAAAAAAAGTAAAGAACTCCATTAAACCAAAAATGAACAAAAATGAATAAAATAATATGCGAAGCATACAAATACCACAAATCAGCATCAATAAATAAATGAAACCAAAAACAAACAGAAATAAAATAAGTCAAACTCAAAACAAGCAGAAATTAATCTGAGTAGGGTTCTAAACCCTGTGCTTTCTAAAACCCAGAATATTATTTGTACTTTACGGAAAAAAATTATTTTAAAATATTTTCATTTATAGATTTAAAAAGCAAAAATTAATTAAGATTTTAAGGAATAAATATCAGCATATATATATTAAACTGACAATGCACATTTTTTCAATAAATTCATTGGAATTTTTTTCAGTAAAGTACAAATTTTATTCTGGATTTTACTCATCTATGTGTTAAGATCTTACATCTTTTGACAAAGAACGCTTAAAAGTGAAATCTTAGCACTAAGATCTTACATCTTACGGCGTTCTTTTGCAAACGTCTTTCATCATTTTGCTCTGATCAGCGGTCTGAGAAAAATGATCATCTCGTCATTGTTCTCTCGTCATTGTTCTATATAGCAGAAAGATGGCGTCTTTCACAATTTTTGCTAACGTCAGTGAGCTGTAAGACCTTAGAACAAAGATGAGTTAAAAGAACGGAAATCTTTGCAGAAAGATGTGTGATCTTAGATGTAAGATCTCAGTGCAAAAGAACGGGCCTAACCATTCTAGGTAAACAAGGGCTGGTATTGCGTGGGAAGAACCATGCCGTGGGAAATCACGCTGAGCTAGCCAATCTTTTTTCGAGACAGAATATCGAAATTGGCCAATATCGAATATCGAAATTTCGAAATTGTTCATTGACTTCTGCTACGGTTTTTTTAAGTAGCTCTGTTCTAACCATCGCCACTAATTTATTTTAGTTACTACCCAAAAGATAACTAGTGACATTGGGCTTATTCTGGTTTCAATTTCGATATTGTGTAAAACCAGTTTAGTTTTACTTTAGTTTTATTGAGTAAAACCAGTTTATTTTTACTACTGATGACGGTCACTGTATATGTGACCGAAATATCTGGTATTTTTTTGTGAAATTTATTATACACTGTCTATTAAAAAGGATTTTATCCCTATTTTGGACTTTTATTTTATACCCATATATACATCAAAAGAATCAGATTTTTATGCTGATTTCAAATATATAAGTTTCATCAAGTTTAATCTTATCATAAGTTACGTGCCCGAGAAAATGTACCTTATTTTCGAAAAAGGGGAAAACAACCCCTAAAAGTAATAGAACTTTAATGAAAATCACATCATCAGAGAAGTTTCGATTCAGCGTATGAGAGAAATAAAAGTTTCAAGCTCCTATCTGCAAAAATGTGGAATTTTGTTTTTTTTGCCAGAAGAAAGATCACGGATGGGTTTTTTTTTTTTTTTTTTTTTTTTTTATTATTATTATTATTATTATTTCTCCAGGGGTGATCGTATCGATCCAGTAGTCCTAGAATATCGTGAGAGGGCTCATTCGAACGTAAATTAAAAGTTCTAGTGCCCTTTTTATGTGACCAAAAAAATTGGAGGGCAACTTGGCCCCCTCCCACGCTCATTTTTTCACCAAATCAAAATTTTGAGATAGTCATATTATTCAGCATGGTCAAAAATCCAATTAATATGTTTTAAAGAATAATTTTGCGCCCCACAGTTCCCGGGGGAAGGGCTGCAAGCCATATGATTTTCCCACTGTTTACATATGACATTGGTTATTGGAAAGTATACAGGTGTTTTCAGGAGGAATTTTTTTCTGGTGGCGGGTCGGAGTAAGGATCAAGGGGGCAGATCTTTCCATGGAGGATGTTTCCTTGGGGGCAGGGACATTTCTATGAAGGGGGCGTCAGGTTTCCCAGCATTATTTAAAAAACAATCAGAAATTAAATAAAAAACACAAGTTTTTTTCAACTGAAAGTAAGGAGCAAAATAAAAAATTAAAACGAAAAGAAATTATTACGTATATGAGGGGGTTCGCCTCCTAGTCAATACCTCCCTCTTTGAAGTTTTTTTTTAGTACTTTCAAAATAGCTATCTATTCTAATTAACCGGCCTTTGTGATTCAGGGGTTTGTGATTCGAACAAAATTAGAACTTTAGCGTAAAGAGCAAGATATTAACTAGAGGGCGAACTCCGTAATATACGTAATAGAAACATGCGAATATAGAAATTCATTACGTAAGTTAATTCGTAAGTTGCGTCAGAACAAAATTTTGAGAAATCCATTTAGCCAAAAAAAAGGAAAATTATTATGCGAATTTCGTTTTAATTATTCATGTACGGTGAGCCAAAATCAACGCTGCATTAATTCAAAAACGATCAGAAATTAAATAAAAAGAACAATTTTTTTTTAACTGAAAGTAAGGAGCGACATTAAAGCTTAAAACGAACAGAAATTATTCCGTATATGAAAGGGGCTGTCCCCTCCTCAATGCCTCGCTCGCTACGCTAAAGTTTAACTCTGTCTCACAACTTTATTTTTTAAAACAATAAAAAACTTTAGCATAAATAGCATGGCGTTGAGGAGGGGACAGCCCCTTTCATATACGGAATAATTTTTGTTCGTTTTAAGTTTTAATGTCGCTCCTTACTTTCAGTTAAAAAAACTTGTTTTTTATTTAATCAAAGAAAGAAGCCGATATAACAGAAGAAATTCTATTAGTTTTGTAGAAGGCTCGTATCAATGAAGAATAACTAACATTTCAGTGATACGATTTTGCAAGTAACAGGAGTGGATGCTTCGATGGAACAAAAGCTCAAATTTCTGAGAAGTTAGGAAGAAATATTCAATACCTAAAATGCCTAGCCCACAGAGGGAACATTATTGTTCTTTTTGTAGAGAATTGCAAAAGCGCTGGAAGCATCATTGAGTTTGCCGAGTTGTTCTCTCTAGCGAAAAAGAACAGACGAGGGTTGCCTTTAGTTTACAGAGCATTCGCTTTTCCAGAAAACTATTGCAGTGACATTAGCCGAAGGTGAACGAATATTTGGCAAGATGAAAATCGTCAAGAACAGATTGAGGTCAAGTATGGGAAACGATCGACTTGACCATCTCATGCTCATGATGTCAAAAAAAAAAACACCTAATGAGGAATATTGATCACCTTCTTATAGAAAACTGGAAAATTGAAAAGCCGCGAAGCCTTAAAGTTCATCTTATTTTATTTGTCTTGATTTTGCTTTTATACCTGAGTTTTTCTCTATAATGTATGACAATTTTCAGCAACTGATAAACATTATTTTAACACATAAAAAACGAAGTAGAAAATATCTGTTGTCGTCGGCAACTACCCGAATTCGTTGGAACACTTAGGACCCCCCACCCCCCCACAAAGGTAAATGCTAGTGATGCCCCTGACTATATGTATGCTACTACTGCTACTTCTACCGCTACTACTAATACTATTACTAAGGCTAAGCGCATTAAGGAGAATATTTCAGCAAATATTTAGGGGTATGTTGAATTACACACACTATCTGTATGCTGGCCGTTAACTATGGCCTGGAATGTTAGGTTTGAACTTTCAGGGTATATTGAGGGGTACAATGAACTAATAAAAATGCACTAAGTGCATATTAATACCATTAGTAGTAGTAGTACTACCAATATGTTAGTACTACCATTACTTAGGCTATTGGTAGGAATGTGGAAATCTCAGGCACTGTTGAGGGGGATGTTTTGCTTAATCCTTAAACCCCACCCATTTTCTTAACCCTATCCCCCAGATATTTCACAATTTCTTTTAATTTCATGTGGGACATAAAGATACTGTCCATTTGCCTCCTTAAACCCTTAAATAAATTTGGTGTCCCCCTCCCATTCGTTAAGGATTTATACTTCCCTTGTCCGCCCGCATCCTGAATTTACTTGTCCAGTTTGGCGTCTTGGAATATCCCATTAAGAATCGGAAAAAAAATGAATCCATTCAAAAAAGAGCCCTGAGAATAATTTTTAAAGAAGCTAAGGTTCCACACCCGCTCCTTCGAAAAAAAATCTAGGTTGGACACACTTGAGCACAGGAGTGGTACGCTGTGCTTCTGTTTTGCAAAAAATGCAATAACAAAACCTCGCACGAAAAACATTTTCCCCAGAAGACACTCCCCACCCAGATATCGCTTGCCAAGGACTGTTTCTGAACACGTTTCTATCTTGTTCCCCGATCGTTGCTTTACCTCCAGATATGTAAAAACCTTTGTCCCCTTCATTACTGATAAAATAAACCGCTAGTTTTCCTTTTTTGTATTAGTTTTACTGGTGCAAACGGAACATTTATATTCTTTCGCTAAGTTTTATATTCTTTCGATTGTTTTGCTCCCTCCTCCTTTTTATATATTCTTTTTTAAAACTTTTTAATGTATATTTTATTGAATTTTTTTGTTTGATCAGTTTTCACCATTTTAACTTGTTGACATTTTGCAGTTTAATATTTGTGACTATAATTCTGATATTGTTGTTCTGGCATTGTTTACCAGTTTTTAGTTGTCGTGCTTATTCATGATTTTTTTTGGCTGATGTTGTTTTTATGGCTTCTAAAGACGAATTCGGCCCTCCAGAGCTTGTGATAGAAGTTTTTTGGAATAAATATCAAAGCTTAAAAAAAAATCAAAACACATTATTTGCATTCTGGTTATCAAGAGGATGTATCAACAAAAGTTCAGGAGGCTTAAAGCATTAAGTTGAAACTATCTGGGCATGAGGAGGGAGAAGTTGAACTAGACCAAAAAAGCACAATTTGAATCACAAGTGATACTGCTATCACTAATACTGCTCCTAATGCACCAACCATTACTTGTTCTACTATGACCCCTTCAATATCCAAGACTAAATTATACTTTCACTGAACGGCAAGGGCGGTGTTGAACTGAATCAAAGCACACTATGTACGTATGGGTTATCAAAGGGGTGTACTGACAATATCTCAGAAACGGCTTGGGGTATTAAGCCAAAACTCACTGGGCTACCAATATTACTACCTGTTTTACTATTACTTCTACTACTACTACTACTACCAATATTGAACTCAATCAAAATTGCTTAAGTGCGTTCAATCTGTGAAAATAGACCAGGTTGTCAAGATATCCTAGTACTGGAATGGGGTATAAAGTAGAAATTTTCACGAAAAATTTATGTTGCTTTAAAACTAAGTAAAAAGGCGCTATATGCATACTGGTTGTCAATAAGACATCTCAGTGGTATTTCAAGAATAAATGAGGGTATGAAGCTGAAACTTTAAGGGGTACTTCTGTCATTACTTCTGTTCTTACTATTGAAAAAAATAAAAAGGGTGTAAGTGCACCCAGGTTGTCAAAATAGTAGAGATACAATGTTTTGGGAATGGTATTAAGTTTAATTTTTCAGGGAAAGTTGAGGAGGTGTATAACTAATTCCAAAGATAGTATATGTGTCCTAGCTTTCAAAAGGGCTTATATAATTAAAGACTGTTGAACATTTTTGTCCAACATACAAATAATAGGTCAAAATATGGATTCTTATAGAAAAAATCTGAAAAGACTGAAAATATTCTTATCTTTACCAATAAAAAAACTGTGCCAACCATAAACAAACAGATATTAATTAATAAAAAAAAACTTTTTACACAAAAAAGGGTTCTCCAAGAAAAGTAAACAGCTTTATTAATCCAAAGGTGAGCAGAAATAAAGTCAAATAATTTTGTAATCGTAAGACTACTATAAATAAGCATCACTAAATGCATGAAAGCTAAAACGAGCATAAATTACAATAAATAACCGAGTCAAACTCAAAACGAGCAAAAATTAAGAGGAGTAAAGCTGAAGCTTCCGTGTCTTCTAAAGACCAGAACATAATTTGAACTTTACTGAAAACAGTCCTTAAGCGGTGCCACAGACTCTAAAACACCAAGATCCAAGACATGTATCCAAGACATGACTTCAATAAAGAATCTGTTACTCACTTACTTACAAGTTAGTCGTAGTTTCTTTAATGAAATTTCTGCATTCTCTATCCCAGAGGTGATTTCGTGAAAGAGTTAGTTACTTGCTTAGAATTGGTTCATAATTTCTTAAATGAAATTTATGCATTGTGTATCCGAGAGGTAACTTCAAGACAGATTTTGTTACTTTCTTAGAATTTTGTTTTCATTCCTTGAACGAAATGTCTTTTTGTTTATCCAGCAGGTGAATTCAAGAAAGAATTTGCTACTTACTTACAATTTTTTCATAGTTTCTGAAATGAAATCTCTGCATTGTGTATCCAAGAGGTAACTTCAAGAAAGAGTTTGTTACTTACTTAGAATTTTGTCATAATTTCTCGAATGAAATGTCTTTTTATTTATCCAGGAGGCGAATTCAAGAAAGAATTTGCTACTTACTTACAATTTTGGTGACGATGTTGGATTAATCTCTGTTTGGTGATACTGGATCTAAAGCTTGATCTCAGCTGCCGCTGGGCCTAAAATTACATGGGGACTATGCATTAGCTTTTTTAAACATTCAAACAGCGAAGATACGTCGAGGAGGTATAATTAGCAATAACCTACTTCTAATGAAGCATATCAAGTCACCTGTTTACCGGGTACTAAATAACTTCCATTTTTACTCCCCCTAGCATTATATTGGCTTACACTAAAAATAATTGAACGGAAAAAATAAAAGTCCAATAAATATTTACTAGTTGGTGTGACAAACGCAGCGCAACGTTTAGCTAGATAAGAAGAAGAAGAAGAAGAATACGGAGAATTAATAGTCTTTTGTTCACTATTTTACATGAATAAACTGATTTAGTCGAGGGAATGAATCCTTATTCTAGAAGTCCTATTCCTACAAGTTAAGTTAGTATAAAAGTATGAGGTAATTATATTGGCCTACACTGAAAATAATTGAATAGAAAAAATAAAACCCCGATAAATATTTACTAGTTGGTGTGACAAACACAGAGCAACGTTTGGCTAATAGCTATAAAATACAACAGAAAAAATATCTGTCAAGGAGATATCATTAGCAATAAACTATTTCTAATGATGCATTTCAAGTCACCTGTTTATCGGGTACTAAATAACTACCATTTTTACCCCTCTCAAAACTTAATTTACCCCACACGTACCATTTTTACGAGCCCTCCCCAACCCTAGATTCATCCTCGAATTATTCAAACTAAATACTTACCCCCCCCCGCCTCTCACGGAAAGTTCAGAAAGACACAATAGCCTTATTTATAGTCTAATGTTTACCCGAATATTTAACACATACCATTTTTTCATACCACCCACAAAAATCAATTCCTCCTAGAATTATTTAAACTAAATACTTACCCCCGCCTTAGAAAGTTCAGAAAAACACAATAGACTTATTTATAGTGAAGCGTTTCTTAGTCGTATGTTTACTCAAACATTCAACATGTACCATTTTTCCACACCAGCCACAAAACTCAATTCCTCTTAGAATTATTTAAACCAAATACTTGCGCCCGCCTCTCACAGAAAGTTCAGAAAGACGCAATAGCCTTATTTATAGTCGAATGTTTACCCGAATATTTAACACGTACCATTTTTCCATACCATCCCACAAAAATCAATTCCTCCACAGAAATGGGGGATGGAGGGGGCACTGAGCCTTCCCCTTGAGGCAGATCACGCTGTATTTTCGATTCTGAGTATTTTTTGGTTTTCCCTTCAAAATTGACCCCCCCCCTCCCCGGCCCTCAGAAATGGGGGGGCCTCTGGGCCTTCCCCTTGAGGCAGATCTCATTTATTTTCGATTCTGAGTATTTTTGTTTTTCCATCCAAAATTGACTCCCCCCTCCCCTGCCCTCAGAAATGGGGGAACGAAGGGCCTCTGCGCCTTCCCCTTGAGGCAGATCATGCTTTATTTTCGATTCTGAGTATTTTTGGTTTTCCCTCCAAAATTGACTCCCCCCGCCCCCACCCCAGCCCGCAGAAATGGGGGAAGGAAGGGCCTCTGAGCCTTCTCCTTGAGGCAGATCATGCTTTATTTTCGATTTTGAGTATTTTTGGTTTTCCCTCCAAAATTGACTCCCCCCTCCCCCTCCCCTGCCCTCAGACATGGGGGAACGAAGGGCCTCTGAGCCTTCCCCTTGAGGCAGATCTAATTTATTTTAGATTCTGAGTATTTTTGGTTTTCCTTCAAAAATTGATTCCCCCCCCCTCCCCTGCGCTCAGAAATGGGGGAACGAAGGGAACGTAAGATCCTATTTTAAATTGACAATACTTATCAAACATCACTTCTGTATTATACAGACCACATCGGAAAGGTAAAGCTAGGTCAAGTCACAATGTCATTCTATCGTCGTTAGCCATTTTCATAGACTGATGTTGTTTCAAATTTATAACAAATTACCTTAGCTAACAACTCCTTCGGGGTTACCTTAACTGCTAATCAGTTTAATCCTTTTTTTTCTCCACCTTCATACATTCCAATCACTAATTAGCATCATTCACACTCCTATTATTGAAAACATTAATTAATATCCTACATAGTGTCCAATTTGCGAATCTCATTACCCCTTTTTAAATGACAGTCAAATAATTCTGATTATAGTGTCCAATTTTTTAATAAAAAAAATAAACAAATAACATGGAGATTGCTATACAGGCAAGCAAATAACATGCTCAGAATAACATGATCCTATGGAGTTCTCAGAATAACGTGGTCCTATGGCGGTGTCAGAATAACATGGTCCTATGGCGGTGTCAGAATAACATGGTCCTATAAACCCTTTTCTTTTTTTTCCACCTTAATAGGATCAAATTCGCAAATCCTACACTCCAGTTTGCAAATCTCATTACCCCTTTTTAAATGTCAATTAAATAATTCTGATTATAGTGTCCATTTTTTTAAGAACAAAAAAAACTGTCTGCTTTTCAAAATGTTCGTATTTGGAACTCTGTCAGTTAACACTAAGAATTGGGTAATCCTCTAGCAATAACAAAAGGCTTAGCAGTGATTACATGTCATCTTCGACCCATTGTCGGCGACAATTCAATCAGAGCAGAGTTGTGCAAATGGATTACCTTTTCGCAAATTGAGTTAGCTTAATGCAAATGAGATATCATTTTACATATAATGTAATCCCAAATAGCAAAGGAAGGAACGTAAAGGCCCCAAATAGCATAGGAAGGAACGTAAAGGTTCCAAATAGCATAGGAAGGAAAGTAAAGGCCTATAATCCATAATTACATGGTCTGGAATGGTGACAAGGAACGTAAGGGCCCCAAATAACACAGGATGGAACATAATCTAGGCAAAGTATAAGGTAACATACTACTATTCAGGGGTTTGTGATTTGAACAAAATTAGAACTTTAGCGTAAAGAGCAAGGTATTAACTAGAGGGCGAACTCCGTAATATACGTAATAAAAACATGCGAATATAGAAATTCATTACGTAAGTTAATTCGTAAGTAGCGTCAGAACAAAATTTTGAGAAATCCATTTAGCCAAAAAAAAGGAAAATTATTATGCGAATTTCGTTTTAATTATTCATGTACGGTGAGCCAAAATCAACGCTGCATTAATTCAAAAACAATCAGAAATTAAATAAAAAAAAACAATTTTTTTTAACTGAAAGTAAGGAGCGACATTAAAGCTTAAAACAAACAGAAATTATTTCGTATAAGAAAGGGGCCGTCCCCTCCTCAACGCCACGCTCTTTACGCCAAAGTTTGACTCTGTCTCACAACTTTATTTTTTAAAACAATAAAAAACTTTAGCATAAATAGCAAGGCGTTGAGGAGGGGACAGCCCCTTTCATATTCGGAATAATTTTTGTTTGTTTTAAATTTTAATGTCGCTCCTTACTTTCAGTTAAATTTACTTGTTTTTTATTTAATCAAAGAAAGAAGCCGATATAACAGAAGAAATTCTATTAGTTTTGTAGAAGGCTCGTATCAATGAAGAATAACTAACATTTCAGTGATGCGATTTTGCAAGTAACAGGAGTGGATGCTTCGATGGAACAAAAGCTCAAATTTCTGAGAAGTTAGGAAGAAATATTCAATGCCTAAGATGCCTAGCCCAGAGGGAACATTATCGGTTTTTTGCAGAGATTTGCAAAAGCGCTGGAAGCACCATTGAGTTTGCCGAGTTGTTTTCTCTTGTGAAAAAGAACAGACGAGGGTTGCCTTTAGTTTACAGAGCATTCACTTTTGCAAAAACTATTGCATTGGCATTGGCCGAAGGTGAACGAATATTTAGTAAGATGAAAATCGTCAAGAACAGACTGAGGTCAACTATGGGAAACGATCGACTTGACCATCTCATGCTCATGATGTAAAAAAAAACACCTAATGAGGAATATTGATCTCAACCTTCTTATAGAAAACTGGAAAATTGAAAAGCCGCGAAGCCTTAAAGTTCATCTTATTTTATTTGTCTTGATTTTGTTTTTATACCTGAGTTTTTCTTTATAATGTATGACAATTTTCATCAACTGATAAACACTATTTTAACACATAAAAAACGAAGTAGAAAATATCTGTTGTCGTCGGCAACTACCCGAATTCGTTGGACCACTTAGGGCCCCCCCCCCCAAAGGTAAATGCTAGTGATGCCCCTGACTATATGTATGCTACTACTGCTACTTCTACCGCTACTACTAATACTATTACTAAGGCTAAGCGCATTAAGGAGAATATTTCAGCAAATATCGAGGGGTATGTTGAATTACACACACTATCTGTATGCTGGCCGTTAACTATGGCCTGGAATATTAGGTTTGAACTTTCAGGGTATATTGAGGGGTACATTGAACTAATAAAAATGCACTAAGTGCATATTAATACCATTAGTAGTAGTAGTACTAACAATATGTTAGTACTACCATTACTAAGGCTATTGGTAGGAATGTGGAAATCTCAGGCACTGCTGAGGGGGATGTTTTGCTTAATCCTTAAACCCCACCCCATTTTTTTAACCCTATCCCCCAGATATTTCACAATTTCTTTTAATTTCATGTGGGACATACACGTTAAAGATACTATCCATAGAGCTAATGCGTCCATTTGCCTCCTTAAACCCTTAAATAAATTTGGCGTCAAAAGGGTGTAAGTGCACCCAGGTTGTCAAAATAGTAGAGATACAATGTTTTGGGAATGGTATTAAGTTTAATTTTTCAGGGAAAGTTGAGGAGGTGTATAACTAATTCCAAAGATAGTATATGTGTCCTAGCTTTCAAAAGGGCTTATATAATTAAAGACTGTTGAACATTTTTGTCCAACATACAAATAATAGGTCAAAATATGGATTCTTATAGAAAAAATCTGAAAAGACTGAAAATATTCTTATCTTTACCAATAAAAAAACTGTGCCAACCATAAACAAACAGATATTAATTAATAAAAAAAAACTTTTTACACAAAAAAGGGTTCTCCAAGAAAAGTAAACAGCTTTATTAATCCAAAGGTGAGCAGAAATAAAGTCAAATAATTTTGTAATCGTAAGACTACTATAAATAAGCATCACTAAATGCATGAAAGCTAAAACGAGCATAAATTACAATAAATAACCGAGTCAAACTCAAAACGAGCAAAAATTAAGAGGAGTAAAGCTGAAGCTTCCGTGTCTTCTAAAGACCAGAACATAATTTGAACTTTACTGAAAACAGTCCTTAAGCGGTGCCACAGACTCTAAAACACCATTTCAACTCACATACTGTTAATTCAGCTAAATTGCTATCGAGAACGATCCGTTTTGGTCCCAGGCCAAAATTATACACATCTTTCCAAAGTGTCATAATTTTTGTCAATCCGGCCTCAGGTCCAAAGTATTCTTAAAACTGTAGAGGTTAGCACCCTTACCAATTTCAAGCAATAAGCTGAAATTGGAAGACCAGAAGAAAAGATCACAAGATTACTATTCCCTGTTTGGAGGTTTTAACCTTTGCCTGAGGTTATTAAAATTTTACGACGCTCGTAACTTTCCATTCTTTGTTTTAAATTTTATGATATTAATATGAGAGGAATCGAGCAATCAAAGAAACCTCTATTTTGATTAATAATAAAAAGTCAATTCTTTTGATATATACAATATTGTCAACTTTTTTATTTGGTTTCTATTGATAAGGGTTGCTGTTTACAAACATTTGACTATCACTAATTATTTGATTTTGCAAATTTGAGCCACGCCATGTCGTTTAAACAAAACAATAAGTTACTCTAAGAAAGTAAATTTTTCAAGTTACTAAACTGAGTGAGGATAAAGAGTCAATCAACACATTTTCGTTTAATATAAGATTCAAATTATTAAAAATTATTAAATTTTTTTGTCAGTCATCGTACGAAGAAACCAAACTTCGTTTCTTCTGTTGACAAAGTCGTAAGGGGAATTGTAACCAACCATGTACCAAGGAGCATATTGGGCATCAGCAACGCCATCTGTTTCAAGTAATTGATACAGAGAATAACCTTCTGTTATGTAATCATTTTCAGATGCATATCCTGAGAATTGCCTAGAATCAGGATTGTATATTAAAATACGAAAGGCTTTTAACTGAACTCTGTTGATAATTGATCAGATTTAATCAATCTTATCTAGATGAGTATCCCAAAGAGGATGGACAATTACAAAATTAGAAACTGTCGATAGTGTTGAACAATTGCCCAAGCCATTGCCATTGGGCGTTTGGCGTCTAATGGCATTTTTTCCAAACTTAGTAATTGTGTTTTTTTACAGAAACCGAGATTAGACACTTTATTCAGCGTCAATTACGCTAATTAAACTAATTTTGTAATATAATTATACTTACAAAATGCCAAGAAACGCTAAACACTAGAAGAAGCTGTTGATTTTTGTTGTCAACATTAGCGCCTGTCTCCATTTTTGTTACTCTTCAGAAAAACCCTTAACAATAATTTTTCGTTCCTTAGGGAGTTTCTATTTTGTTTAATCAGCTTTGTTTTTAAATTCAGAGGCAAATATTAAGAGAGAATTTTCCTTAGAGGAAAATATCCATGCGTATTTAAGGTTTTGGAAGTGAAAAAATATTTTTTTTTCTCGGTACTCCTATCTTCAACTGAATGGGTATTTGGAAATAACACTTGCATAACATGGAGAATAATGATGGTTGTTTTAACGATCGCAAGCAGGGGTTCTATTAAAGTCCATTTAGTCATCAGACGTACTTAATGATTGGAATTGTTGCGTTGCTATTTTGGGTTTTGGATAAAAGGTGAAAAAATTAACCGAATCAGCAATTCTTAACTGTAGCAGTTAATTAGCCCCACCTGTCATCAGTTTCAGCTAGGTTGCACCCTCTGCCAAACAAGGATATACAAAGAGGGTTGAACTACAGTCTTGCTACTAGTCTCTACAAAGAGATTGGGAAATTCAAATGTCGACAACAACCTCTTGAAGAGGTCACTGCTGCAGCAACGCTTTTGGATAAGTGAAGAGGCGTTGGGACATTCTTGTGACCAAATACTTCACTACTTATAATTCGGTTAATGCACCTGAGAAATTTCTTCAATTTATCAGTAAAATCGTTTTGCTTTTCTGTGTCAAATCCGTTTAAGCTAGGATATTATTTATCCCTATTTAATTCAGCTTTGGCATTATATTAACCAGACAGAAATACTGTATTTATTTTCAGATCTTGTTAATTTTTTCCTTTAATTGTGTGTAAACATTTTTCAACTTACTACTATTTCAGACAGTCTATTCTACGTCTGTGTACCCTAATGACAGATACCTTGCACTTTCTAGCCATAGAGTGTGCAACTCAAATTTTACTGGTTACACATTCCCAACCTAAGCAAGACTTGGGAGCTTCTTTATTCATCATAATTCAGAACATATATACCCAATCCTTCCTACCTAAATAAACAGGATCTATATCACCTGAGTTGATGTGTCCCAACCCTTTTAGATGAGGTTCCAAGATAACAAAAAGGTTCAGTTCTAATTGTCTCAATTCACAAGTCAAAATGTCAATAAGGTAAGTTGTCTTTCAACGCCCCAACGTTCCACGTGGTACATTTCATATTATTTAAGTTTTGGGAGATGCTGGAAGGCCCAACCAGTTCTGCATCTAGACACACAGTTATTTTTAACTATACATAAAACCAGTGGCGGATCCAGGGGGGCAAGGGGGTGCCCCCCGTAGCGTTGTCTAAAGTAGTTTAATTTACTTAATTAACTCAAGTTCGCGTTAATGAAACTTGCTCCTAACGCAAGTTTATCGGATCAACCTTATTTTGCCCCCCCCCCTAAAAATTTTTTTCGGATCAACTTATTTTGCCCCCCCCCTAAAAAAATCCTGGATCCACCGCTGTATAAAACGATTAGTATGAGCAGATAGCAAGGAGATCCTATGACTTGCAGTTGAATGAAAGTTGCTAAGAATTCGTGCTCGTGTAGATGTTTCATGATTTTGTTGAGCAGGGAATTCTCATGCTCTTTTTTTCAACAAGATTCAGTTTCCTGCATAGGAACTGTCCGGACCCTATAGCTTCTACTCGCTTAAAAAACAAAGGTTGTTTTTTAACTGAAAATAAAGATAAACATTGAAATTTAACACGAACAGAAGTTACTAAGTACATGGAGGGGGGGGTTAGTTCCTCAATTGTTACCCTAAAGTTTTATCACGGCTATTGTGCTTCAGCAGTCGCTCTTAAAGCATTGAGATAAAAAAGTCAAACTTTAGCGCAAAGAGCGTGGGATTGAGGAGGGGGCTCAGTAGCTTGTTTATAGTTTAAAATCATAAAAATAGAATTAGAAAAGGTCTGTCATGTATTCAGAATTTTTCTCTTCTTTTGTATATTGCTGGTAAATTTTGTCTAGAAATCATTGGTAGTTTAAAATGACTTCCAATGGTGATTGTAATTTTCCTTATTCTTATTTTCCTTAAAAATAGTAATTTTCCTTATTCTTTTTTTCCTTTTCTCTAACATCTGTGCTTGCAGCTATATTACCAGCTATATTAGCTAATTAGCTAATTCTATTTAGCTAATTATTAGCATCTATATCAGCTAATTTTCAATCACGTCCATGAATTCTGTTTAACATTTTCTAATTATAAATACTTTTCTTAGCAGATATATTAGCTAATTTTAAATCACGTTCAAGAATTCTGTTAATCATTTTCTAATTATGAATATGTATGGATTGGCTTACCTTGAATATAGTTCGATCTCTGGCCTATCTTCAATATAAACCGCCGGGTTAGTGGGTACAGGCGGACTTGATTGAAACTCCTCCGGTAGAAAAAATGACATTGTGAATGTCTGTTTGCAGTTCGGTCCTTCTCCGGGTATAATGAGAGTTGTAACAGGGGCTGTCATCGGAACTATAACCCCTAAAATTATAGTGACAAGTAAAATCGAGATAATTTGATGTTAATTTTTCAACATTTCCTCATTCGAAATGGCATACTTTTTATGCCATAATTCAAGAAGTATATATTTAAATTTCTTACCCAATCCTAATTTTAACCAAATCGGATTCTGACTCGTAAATTTTTTTAAATACTTCATGCTAAAAAGAAAAAAAACTAAACAGCTTAAAATTTAAAAGTGTGTATTGTGTTTTTTGTTTTTTTTTACCGATATTAACGTGTCAATGACATTAAAATAAACATATGTTTGACCCCCTCCCCTCATATGGACCAATTTTAGGTCCAAAGATTGGCCTTTAATTTGAGCTGTATATTTTAGTTTTTTCTTATTTTTTGTCCACGTTGCTTTTCTTTAAATCTGGTGCCATCTAGTACCAAAAACTGCAAACTGCATACAAAGGTTTTATTTCTTGAAGAATTAAATTCTCAATCTTTCCTAATTTTTAAGATATATTTGATTGCAGAATCATCAAATTTCTTGTTTAATTGCTTCATAAGACTTTATAAGATAAAAACTATTATTCCCTCTACAATATTTGGTTCTACAAGCATATTTTCTAGTACCTCTCTTTTTTAAAGAGGAACTAGAAAATATACTTATAGAACCTAGTAGTGAACCTAGCTGAGTGGTTAGCGCGCTAGAATTGGGACCCTTTGTTCATCAGGGCAAGGGTTCGAGTCCTGGTGTCGCTGGTTATTTGCAATGAACACGGGTCAGTGGCGTGACTCTATAAGCTCAGCCAGAGTCAACCCAGCTCTAAATGGGTACCTAGAGAAATCTGAAGACTGTAAACAGAATAGGGTGTGTGGAACCACAGTATGGCTGGCCCTCAATTCCCTGTTGCACTTCCTGGCTGAAGAGCTGTGAAACGGGGATCAGCACCGCCGGTAGGGATTGTACAATCCAATGCCGCATACTTTACTTTTACCTTACCTCTCTTTTTTAAGACTTAAATTAATGATCCACCAACAGTTTTTTTCAGACGAAAACAATAGGATAAAAAGATACTTTATCACATTGCTTTGAGGATGATCAGACTCATTCTCATATCTCCCTAATTTTGTTTAATCTTATTTACTTTAAATAATAAAATTTTCAGTTGACATGTTTCGAATGAAGCTATAAGAAGCATCTAGTAAAGCACAAGTCAAACATTAGCTGTTCAGTCTCTTTCATTTTAAGTTTTATTATTATTCTGTATTTTCATTGCTTTTTATTACTCTATTGCTTAGACTAAAGGATATTATGCAAAGGATAAATAACAGTTAATACTTGTTGGCTCTCAATAACCTGAAAATTCTAATACATTATTTCATCTATTATTAGATGAAATAAGAGAATCTAGATGTCCCTTCCCCAGGATAATTTAGATGTCCAAAAAAACTCCATTTCTAATTTACCTAAATTTCATCAGCAATATTTTATCCATGTATTTTTAAATAATTTGGATTAAAAAATATGATTCTAAAGTAAATTTTTTGACGCAACCTACGCAGATTTCAACTAAAATTGGACTCAATCCCCCACCACCTTTATTTGCAGCTAAATTTTTAAATTGACAAAAAATATTTTTAAGCTTGAAAAAGTTTGTGTCATTATTGGAACTTTATATAATATTCAATATGGGGTTATAATTTATTCCTGCAGAACGTTTTTCTGTCGTTTTAATGTTTTTACTTTTGAGAAAATTCAAAAAGCTTTATAAAGTAAACTTAAATGTGCTTGGATGTTATATCAGAGCTAAGTACCATTTATTCTCTGGGCGTTTCTTCGTTTTTTAGTTGATTTGTTAAAGGTTATTAATCTAATTTAAGATTTTTGTAAAAAGAGTAGTGGCTTAAGCAGTGCTGCCATCATTTTTCAATTTCTTTGATTGGAGGTTTAACAGCAGAAATTATTGTTCTCAGAGTAGTACCCACTTGATATATTTTTTGTAAGCTACAGTATCTTCTACAAGCAAATCTCGCAAAAAATACCCTAGTAGAAATTGTGGTGTAATACACTCTTGGCCTTTAAGCTCTGCTTCATGTTTTCAGCTTTCGCACCTGCATGGTTCACCTCAGTTTGATTACATTGGTGTCGTATTTTGTCACCATTATTATCTTAGAGCCTATACAAACCGTTGAAAATGGTTTTAAGAATGTGAGCTCTTTCGTTTATCTTTTGTGGCATAGTCAGACACGTCCCTAGAAATTTTTGTTGGGGGTTCAATGATAAAAACTCCGTGGAGAAACAGGCAGATTCAATAAAAAAATAGAATTTCAGGTCCCATCCCCTGCATACGTCACTATATGTTTCATCTCTTTCGGGTATCTTTTTATATGTTTCAATTGTTTTTCTTCTCTTTAAAATAAAAACTTCAAGACGTGAAGTCATTTCTTATCACTTAAATTGTGAATCAACAGGTACTGATCTACAATTTATATTATTTTGAATTTTTAATGTCTTTTATTACTTCTATATGATAATTTGTTTTAATGCAATACTTCACTAAAAACCGGTTTTCAGTTTCACGGAAAACCGATTGAATTTTAATGCGAGTTTCTTTTATATTGTTTTTTCTTCATTTTTTTTTTGCTGAGGACGGCCCTTGGATATAGGGTCGAAATATTCATTTAAATTTGCGTTCCACTGTCTTATATGAAAAATTTCCCAACTGTTCTACGTGTAGTTCATTTTGTTCTATGTAAAAGTGCTTTTTACTAATTTTTGATACTCAGTCACCAATTAAAAGACTTGGAATTTACCTAGTAGATGAGTCTGTTCTATGCAAAATCGCTTTTTCTTATATTTTTTTATACTCAGTCACCAATTAAAAGACTGGAATTTACGAAGTAGCTTAGTGTGTTCTATGCAAAAGTACGTTTCTATTAATTTTTGATATTCTTGGGGCGCTGGAGATCGCTCTAGTAAGATAACGTTCTTTTACCATCTGAAATAATGGGTCTCACGTTCGATTCCTACATAAAACATAAATTTCACAAAATCACTGGAAAACTGCTTAGAAGCTAAAAATGTTGTTGGCTCAGCTGTTACCTCAAATGACCAGATATGAGGGCTGTCACAGGATGTATTGCATTGTTTCATCGACAACATGAATGATTACAAAATACCAGAAAACGCATCATTCTTGAAATTCTCAGAAAAGTGCCAAGAAATTTTCGGAAATCTGGATATAGGCCTTATTGTGATATTTGTATTGTTTCACCGAGAGCATGAATGACTACGTAATACCAGTTAGAGCCCCATTCCCCCTTGATGGTTGCCAGATGGGTACTGTGCATCTGGTCGCTTATATCCAAAGGACCTCTTCACCGAAAAATAACAGCTGACAAGTGTTCCCCGGAATTATTCCAAATTATTGAAATTAGTTGGCAACTAAAACACTCTGAATTTACCAACTAGTTGTGTTTGTTGTAGTCGAAAATGATTGGCCCCTTCAAATAATGTACGAGTGAGAAAACCCTTTTTTAATAAATCATTTCAATTACCTATGCCTGGAAATAATGGAAACATAGCAAAGTAATGCATAAATATTTTTTTATGGAAATACTTGGCATGTAGACTATCATCATAAAAAAAATGAATGCTTTGAATCCATTCCATGTAATAGTTCATTTTTGTTGTCTCTTGACATGACACTTATTCCATTTTCAGGTCATACACCGGTTTTAGCATGGTTTCAGGTACAATCACATCACATATTTCATCTTTGGTATTATTGGGTTTATTGACTGAATCTGATGGTAAACTGTCGATGATACTGGCAACATTCACCGATGCTTTTCTTTTCTTTAAATTGTCGTTAATTTCCATGGTGATATTATCTGACAATACCCTTTTTATTTTGACAGCTATTTTACTGTCCATTACTGCATTATTTTACCACAAGTAGCAATTCTGGCACTGAGACATGATATGTTTTATAATATTGGTGCAACAGTACGCCTGTCTTATTTTACCTTCGGTTGAATGCTATTACCCGAAAGATGGCGATATGGTTTATCAAGTGGTAACGTGTTACCCGCGCTACGAGCAAGAAGTTGACCTTCGTTGTCAACTCTGGAAATTTTATTCTAGTATATCCAACAGCAGTAATGATGAATTTTTCGTTAGTCCAAAGAAATTTAGTCTCTCACTGTCATGACAATGCACACATACATTTCTAATGACGTCACCATTAGCGCTTGTTTCATAGTTCAAATATTTGTCTTTTTCAGTATTCAATACTACGATAACTCTAGGAAATTGACATCAATTCAAATACTTGTCCTTTTCAGCATTCAATGCTACTACAAATGTATCATTTAGACATACTTTCTCGAAATAGTTAATCTATTTTTTTTTTAAAATAAGACGTATGTGTTTATCCTTCCAGTGAAAAATTAATATTTATCGAAAACATACAATAAACCAAATACTGTCAATAACCAGACATAGATTACCAGTGGGGCGGCCGCATAAGAAAAAATTCAAGAACCCTGTTCATCAAAGATTGCATGTCATTTTAAGACATGAAAAAAAAGTTCAAAATAAATTTACGTCTAAGAAAATGTTCAGAATAAAAAATGATTAAGATTCACCTCAATAGTTAGGCTCGTAAGCCACCCAAAGGGAGTTTTAATGTGCTTTTTAGTTTTCATATTGCTCTTTATCGTCCCTTGAAGATACAAGTTCAAAAATCTTTTACGGATTGAATTCAAAAGTTCAAGAATGGCTATTAGGGAGGAGTCTTTTAAACCAAAGATGATATGTGATATACAAACACATATAACATAGTGTCAATATAAATTCAATAGGTGTGTCTAGACGTATTACAATTTTTGGAGATCGAAACATGTTTTATTAACCGTCAATAGAATATGTCTGTCAAGCAAGCATCTCAAATCACAGTGGTATGAACGTTTTTGGGATGATGCCTAAAAAAGGTGCCCAAGAGGTGCCCTTCTTACGATATTGTGACGCTTAAGACCAGTTGGCCAACGTTCTGGAAACAATACATTGATTGCCTTAGAATTTATTTTTAAAATATAATTTCATCATTAAATTGTTGGCTCGGTCAAGTAACGTGTTGTTCTTTCACCATAGGAAATCATGGGTCTCACGTTCGGTTCACATATCAGACATAAATTCAATAAAATCAATGTAATACTGCTTAGAAGCTAAAATTGTGTCGTTGGAAAAGAAAACATGTCACCATCTATTATTATAGTTACAGTAGCGCCATCTATGACGTTGATTATGCAGATAACAGCATTGGGGAAATCACTGTTAAACCTTCTTCATGATCTTAAGCAACTAAGGAAGAAAAGAGTAGTGGGGGACTGGCCGCTCGTATTCATGGCGATGTTACAGAAAGAATATCTGGAATGCAATTCCATGAATTTTCCTTATTAATCGGGATTACGATAAGACCATATGGTTCGCTTAAACTGCATACAATAATTTGGACGGTCTTTCTCTTATATCAGAATATTTTACTCTAAAAAAATATGGGCCCCTTGTATTCATAGCGATGATACAGAAAGAACATCTGGCGATTCAAAGAATTTTCTTTATCAACCGGAAGAAACATAACGCCATATGGTGGCACTGTGCCCTTGGAATAAAAGGATACCTGGGTGCTTGTAATGATAGGCTATGGGCCCTCTTAAAGTATCGGGATATGGACCCCGCTTAAAGTAATGCTCCATGAGCCCCGTTAAAGTTATGCCCTATGGGTCCGCTTAAATAGATTGACCCAATACTACTTGCCTTCACCTCAATACCCCGATCTTTTGCTAAAGTTTTGAATTTCCTCCCAAATTCTTAAGAACGACTCCTAAAACACAAGGACCGTTTAATTAGAATCATTAGCTTTTTTTAAAGTGTTGAAAAAGTTTAGCGTGGGGAATTAGGAGGGAACAGCCCCATACATATACGGAATAATTTCTGGTCGTTTTGTTTTTTAACGTTACTCTTTAATTTCAGATTGAATTTTTGTTTTGTTTAATTACAGTCAAGCACCGGATTTTATATGTGATCGGGAACTTCCTGGAAGTGATCACTGGACAAATGCGTGTCAAGACATGCAAATTCTGCTAGACGCACTTCTTAACGTCTCTTCATGGTTTGACAACTTTTCATTGAAAGCAGGCAGATATTAGTATAAACAATGTGTGATTATAATATAAATTTCTAGGAAAAGTCTGAAAAAAATCATTTGTATTATATGGTATTTTTAATAAGGGAAGGGGACCTGAAAAGACAAAATATTAAATTATTTTTAATTTGTAGATCACTAACCTGCTTCATTACCACCATCAATATAACCGAAAAGGGTACGAAAAAGCGAGCTCCCTACTTCTTCATAGGTGAAAGCATCCATGGAAGTAGTGACCCATTTCTTCTGCGGGTATCGTCTCACTTCATATTCCTAAGAGGTAGTTTCAATTAATGTAAAAACATTGATCACACTTGTTTGAAGAAATTACCTTCATTGAAAGTTATTCCGAATCTAACAATTAGATTTGAAACATCCAATTGACGTGGAGGGCATTTATTTTACAATAGAAAATGTAAGAAAAAAGAAGTTACCATCTTAGTAAGTTTTAATTCATTGGGTAATTAATGAACATGAAATTCCAGTTTATAAATAAATCAAGTTTTCCGTAAAGTTTATTTATTAAAAGCCAACACTGTTGTTTATCCTATGCGTAAAATACTTCATCCTAAACTATTAAATAAAAAAAGAATCAAGTGAAAAAACATAATCAAAATTAAATATCAAATAAATTGTCCTATATAATAGAGAGAGCTTTACCCCCCTTAACCCCTACTAAATCTGGGGATGGCTGTGTATTTTGAGTCTGAATAGAAAAAAGGACACTTACAAACATTTATCGTCTCTTTTTCTTGCCCAGTTTCTTCTTACTTATTTGTAGATTTAATAGGCCATTATTTTTGAATATTAAGTAAGAATTATTCAATTTTATTAATGTATTTAACTATCTAATCAGTTATCATTTGATTGTTTATTTTTAAACAGTAATTTAGTTGTTTCATATTTAAGATGTTATATATAATATTTTAATAAGATTTTAATGAAATGGAAATTAAATTAGAACTATGAATTTAGGATAAATAGAAAAACTAAAAATTACTCAAGCGAAATAACCAAATCGACAAAATCGTCAACATCCAGTTCACAAAAATATTCATTTCCAATCCAACTAATTCTAATATTTGAATTGTTGGGCATGTAGAGGCTCATTAAAATCAACTACCGTCAAAAATGTTTATCTTCCATTTTTGTCCACCATATTTTTAAATATTTTTCTCGGTCTTTTTAAGCCAAGCAAAATAACATAACTTACACCCGCCATTATTCTCAAAATTTTACTAGCTCAAATTAAATCAAAAATTTTTTAAATTTTATAAGGTTCAAATTTATTGCTGGGTTCCTTATTATGTTACTTCTAAGATCCTATAGATCCTATTGCTCCATAGATCCTAAGAAAAAGTTAATTTCAAAGAGGCTAATTTAAATTTAAATCAAAATTAAATAATTAACTAGACGAAACTAGATTATTAGGCTAGAAGCTAGACCTCCTAGACCTGCTAGTCACAGAGAGATGATATCAGACTGCTGCATCCAGTACAGTGGAGCTTAATCTATTAATGAGCAGATTGCTATGCTCACATCACACATTAACACCCTTAAGAACAAGCAAAAGCTAATTGCAGATTCACTTAATGACCAAAACATTAAATCTACTATTGCAGGAGTTGTCAGTGAGGCACTGTCGAATGAGGTTGGTTCTTTGGTTGAGGTCTCTGTTAAAAAACTTGCCTCTAGTCAGGTGCCTGCTGGTTTTGATGCTAACAATATGGAAATCATTAAACAAGAGGTATACAATAGTCTTAAAATGGATTTTGATGTACTTGTAGAAAAATCACTAAAACAATATGATTTGAGGATGTCAAAGCTTGAATCATCTCTTCATTTGCTTGATTTAGGTTTATCAGAGCTGCAAAAATATCTGAAACCAATTCAACTCAATGTGGATCGTGTGGATGAAAATTTCAAATCAGCTGATCCTATTTGGTTTCAAAGAAGACCCTTATCCAGAAGCTTCTGAAAGCAAATTTCTTGGATTTTGCAGTACTTGATTTACTGGTATTCCTTTGACTAAGAATGACATATTTTTTGTTAGAAGGATTGGAAATAAACCGTTGATAACTCTTTCCTCTGGTTGCTTCTTTATTGTTTTGCCTTTTTCTTTATTTTGTTTTTGCCTTTGTCCTTGTAATTGTTTGTTATTATTTTATTTTTTGAGCTTGGTAGCTTGTTATTGTTCTTGCAGTTTTTTTCTCTCTCTTTTTTCTTGTTGCCTATAAGTTTAACCTTTTTAGTTTCAATTTACCCTCTGCTGCTTCAGCCTGCTTGTTGTATATCTTGTTCATTTGTAAAGATATTGTTCGCATTTGTTATGTGTGGTAAATCTGGGTGATTTTTCTTTTCTTTTGAATTCTTCTATTCTTAAATCAGTTATCTTTGAGCAACCAAGTAGTGCTGGCAAACAAGAGGCACACACACTTGACCCTCTTCTTGTATCTATGGTTAATTCTAGTTGCAATTATCACATTACTATTTATTTTTGTGATAAAATCATGCCTTCTCACTCTTTAAATAGTTCCTTTACTGTATCTTGTTTGAATGTACGTGGGATACGAGATAAGCGGGATAGTCTGAAATCATATTTGTGGTCTGATAATTCTTGCCCTTTTGATGTAATTGGATTAACAGAAACATGGCTATCTGATAGTGAAAATTTAACAGCTTATGATATGCATGATTATATTCCTATTCACGTCCCTAGAATGGTAACAAAGTGCTCAGGGAGCATTTCTTTATTTATAAAATCTGATATTAAATGTAGTAGACGGTATGACCTTGAATCCTTGTTTACTTCAGTAGTGTCTAATAGTCGGACAGTTTATTCTCTTGTCATTGATCTGTAAAGCCAGTTTACATGTGATACTGTTTATTTGTTTCATAAGCCCCTTCCTTTTCCCACACATCTATTCTGCGATTTGCTTAATCAGCTTTCTTGTGTGGGGACTTTGTCTAAAAAAACGTATTTGTGTTTGGGGAGATTTTAATTGTAACATGTTAAATATTGGATCAAGAGATGAATGTGACCATCTCTGTAATGTGCTTTCTTCTTCTGGGATACTTCCTTCAATTTTTTTCGTTCTCGTGTTGATCCTACAAGAAATTCTGCCACTTTGATAGATAATATTTTCATTTCTCATTCTCCTAAATTGAAGTTTACTTCTGGTCTTGTTTTCACTGATCTGTCTGATCACTTCTTTATTTATCTATCACTTTTTGTGCCTAAAACTGAGATTGCTGTGAATGAGCAAGGTGAGTCTTCTTTTAGAACTTTTACAGATAATGAAATTTCTAATTTAATTCTTAGTCTTCAGAGTAATGATTGGTATAGTGTTCTTGAAGCTAATGATGTTGAATGTGCAACAAGTTTATTTGTGTGTCGTATTGGAGGTCTATTGGATAAGCATTTTCCTCTGAGGAAGAAACCAAAGAATTCTATATCCATATGCCCATAGATGTCTAAAGGTCTAATCAGTGCTACGCATATGAAGGTATCTCTGTTCAAGGTTGCATGTAAAAGTAAAACACAGGATGATCTTTTGAAGTATAAACATTATGAAAATGTACTTACTTCTTCAGTACGGGCAGCCAAAAAGCTCTATTTTTCGCGTCAAATTGATGAGTGTAAGGGGAACTTGCGAAAGATTTGGACTGTAGTTAATAAAGCTATTTCTCGCAAGAAACTCAAACAGTCCCCCCATGTCATTACAGGAATGCTGATGGATCTATTGTGGATAAAAATCTTCAGCGAACGCACTCAATTCGTATTTCACCACTCTTCCTTCGGTACCCATTTGACCCAAGAGTAGAGTAAGTAGTTTTTCCATAGCAGAAAAGTCATTTTTCCTTTCCCCATGCAGTGATATTGAAATTTATAGTATTGTTTCCCAGCTTCCAAGTAGCCGTTCAGTTGATGGTTTTGGTTTGAGTAATAATGTTCTTAAAAAAATTGGTCAGTTTGTTTCTAACCCCATCTCACACATAACTAACCTCTCTCTTTCTTCTGGTGTTTTCCCTCATTTATTTAAAGTTGCTAATGTTTTACTTTTGCATAAAAAAGGTGATTCATGTCCAATTTCAAATTATAGACTCATTTCTCTTCTTCCCGTTTTCTCTAAGGTTGTTTAAAAGGTAGTGTATCGTAGACTGTCTTCATTTGTATTTAGTACAAATACGACTGCAGGAAATCCTCTCATAACTAACCATCAGTATGGTTTTCGTCCCACTTCCTCTACCTCGTAAGCACTTTCAGATGCAACAAAGTTTGTGCGTGTTAATCTGGACAAGGGCTTGTGTAGTTTGGGTCTATTTCTTCAATTTTCAAAGGCCTTTGATATGGTTGACCACTCTGTTCTTTTGTCTAAACTATCTTTATTTGGTGTACATGGAGTCCCACTAGAATGGTTAAGGTTTTATCTGTCAGGAATATCTCAGTATGTTTCGGTTAATGGTAATTCTTCCTCTACTTTGCCTATATTAAAGGGTGTCCCATAGGGCTCTGTGCTTGGACCACTTTTGTTTTTAATTTACATTAATGATCTCGTTGATGGTCTTCATCCCTTTGTGCACCCTATTCTTTTTGCTGATGACAGTAACTTTTTTATTGCTGCAGTGGACCTGCCATCTGCCACTTCCCTAGCTCAAGGTATTCTTGATAAAGTAAAAGATTGGTGCTGGTCAAATGATATGACTCCCAACAGCCAAAAAAGTGCCATTGTACACTTCAGGACCCCTTATCGTATGAGAGACGTAAGGGAGCCAATCATCCTGCCTTATGGGAATGATATTATACCGCAAGCTGCTGTGGTGAAATTTCTTTGTGTATATCTTGACTGTTTTCTTTTTTTAAACCTCATCTAACTCACACCTGTTCCCTCATCCTCCGCCAGTCTTCAATGTTGCACCGGGTTAACTCATTTCTTCCCCCAAATGTTATGCTTTCTCTTTATTATGCTTTTATTTTTCCTTACCTTTCTTATTGCTGCTCTGTCTGGGGTAATACTAATAAATCTCTTCTCTGCTCACTTCAAAGGGCTCAAAATAGGGCAGTGAAGGTTACTTTTCTTCTCTCTCCGCTTTACCCTTCCTCTGATCTTTATAATGATACTGGAATAGCTCCGCTTGATCCTATTGTGGATAAAAATAATCTTTATTTAGCGCATTCTGCTTTTCTAGGTACACTTCTACCGCCTCTGCAGCAATTTTTTTCACGGACAGGCTCAGGTAGGTACTCTACTTTTTTACGTAGTTCTTCTCGTAAACTTATTTTACCCAAACGTTCATTTACAGCAGCCCAGAGTCCTGTTTATAAATCAATTCAATGATGGAATTCCATCCCACCAGATGTCCTGTTATTTCTGTCTGCAAAGGCAGTTTTTCGTCGGGTCTTTTCAGTTTAGTAATTGCTCTCTCTCCTTCGTTTATTTTTCTGTTTTCTCTTTTCTTAGTGTTTCTCCTTTTTGTGTTTTTCCCTTATTTATCGTTATTATCATAATTATTATTATTTTTTGTACTGTATGCTAGTGTTTATTCTCTTTAATCTTTATTTCATATATATTGTTTGATTTAAGGCAATATTTATGGTTCTTTTAGTGCTTTACTGTTGTGTTGTATGGCCCACAACAAGCTAAGCTTCTTGGGCCAAGTAATTTTTCTTTACGTTTGTAATAGTGTTTTGGTATTAATAAAATGATTGATTGATTGAAGTAGAATTTTGGATAAAATTTAAATATACTGTCAAACTTCGCGACGAACAGTAGATTTTTTTAAAAATAAGTCCTAAATAATATTTTTACTATAGAATTTTGAGTGGACAAAGAGGGGTATTATTTTTTATATTGTCTGGAGGATTGTTCCGTTGGGAGGGGTAAACTTTCCATGGGAGAAACTTTCTACTGGTGGCGGTGTAATTTCCAGAAAAAATCTCCAAGGATGGGAAATGTTTTGCATAATTTGAAAAACACTAAAAAATTAAAGCTTTTTTCAAATGGAATCATGCTAAGGAGAATTATTCAAGAATTTTCTGGGGCCAAATTTTACAAAGGGACGCCCGTTCCCAGGGGTATTTCACTTGAAAGGAACTTTACCTAGAGGAATTTTATGAGGAGGGAAGGAATTTTCCATCGAGGGGAGCCAGTTTTCCCGGTATTTTTTGGGAAAACAAACAGAAATTAAATAAAGAAAACAAGCTTCTTTAACTGAAAGTAAGAAGCAACATTAAAACTTAAAGAAACAGAAATTAATTTGTATATAAGGGGAGCTACACCCTTCTCAACACCTCGCTCTCTACGCTAAAGTTTGACTTGTTGTCACAATTCTTTGAGAACGACTTTTGAAACACAGGGCCGTTTAATTAGAATAAGAAGGTTTTTTGAAAAGTCTAAGGAACCCTGGTGTGAAGAGCGAGATATTTATGAGGGGACAACCCCACTTATATATGGAATGATTTCTGTTTGTTTTAGGTTTTAATGTTGCTCTTTACTGTAGGTTGAAAAATTTTTTTTATTTAATATAATCAAAATCAAAACTTGCGATGTGCTGACCATTGGTCAGAATGCGAAAAGTTAAAAAAGTTTTAGAATCAAGAAAAAAAGCAGAGGAACTCACATGCTATGCTAGTTAAAATGTCAAGATGCCCTTATAATTCAGAGTTTTTAGTTCATCAGAGCCCTTCAACAGATAATTGTTTGGATTCCTGAAGTGCTTAAAGTTAGTTCCTCTCGTGTAGTACTTTTGTAAAGTTCTTTTCTTGTGTTTGTTTCAAACAATGTATATAGATTTTGTAAAGTAAATGAATAATTTGTAGTAGTACACTCTTTTTCTATCTCCTCCCATGTGAACCCTTAGCTCTGAAGGACTCGACTTCCCGCATACCAGTACAAGTATTCAAACTTTAGATGTTTGTCAATGTAAACCCAGTCATTACCAGAAAGGTGTAGTAAAGAAAGGTTTACAAAATGATGCCAGCGGATTTCGTGGGGGGCGGGGGGGAGAATGCGCCTAAATTTTGATTTGTTTACATTGCTAGACCTTAGACTTTAAAATTAGTTAGTTTTGCACCTTATCTCTGCACTAGTACCGATTACACCGTCCTTGAAGATACTGGCACCGGAAATTCTCGCGGTCATTTTTTATCTACAGTGCCTGAAAGCTAGGTCCGTTTCTTTGTGGCGAAGAGAAATTTCCGCTATTGGCGAAGCTAATTTCTGCTGAAAGCCATTTGGGCTTAAGTAACTCTTCTCATTAGTGAAGATCAAAATTTATTTTCAAATATTCACTGAGGATTTTTTTTCTTTATTTGACACTATTGCTGTTTTAAATTCTCTGGCCTACTGTCATCCTAGAAAAGTGAACTTCTAAGTTACGCTTTTGTTCGCACCGTGATATAGGATATTTGTTAGAAGTGTTATTTATTGTTTAAAATTCAAATTTATCGTAAAATTTTAACCGTTTTTCAACCTTTTTTTATCTGTATAAAATGAGCATACCCATTCTTAACCCTTCTAATTATGGATATAATAAAATAATTGCTGTCTAATTTTTGAAGGATATTGAAAGTAAAGGCATTAATGGCCCACAAAATTTCGATTCCAAAAGTGAAAATTATGAGCCTAATGAAATAGTAAAGTTTTTGATGGAAACTCGAAACCTTTTAGCCAATACAAAAAATAGAAATGAGAGTGGTACTTCTGGGCAGGGTGCAATAGGTGGAATATTAAGAGATGACGCTCATGGTTTTAATGAAAGTCGGGGTATTATTGCACCCATAACTGACCCCTTAGCAAACATTCCAGTTCTAGATAATCCCAAGTTTATTAGGCCATTTTTCAGCCAATTGAAAAGGGTAAAGTTGTTGATTAATTGGTGTGATAGCCAAATCATTAATGCAATCCTGTTAAGGGTAAAAGAACCGTTATTAATTTTTTTTTTAGGACAGGGATTTCTTAAGCATTTTAGGTCGAGAGGAATTGGAAAAAGAATTAACTGAGGCATATTTGCCGGGGAAAACGACGGAAAAAAAGGAATTAGCTGTGCTTAAACAGTTAGGAAATGAAAAAGTGTACTAATTTTATATGAGAGTTGAGAACACATCCAAAGTTTATGGATTTGATTACGGGACCTCAACTGTTTTTCAGGAAGAGAGAACTTTGCATTGTATTGTAGAGGGCTCAAGAATTAATATATAAAGGTATTTATTAGAGCATGAGGATGAGTATAATAATTTGAAGAAGTATATAAGGCTGGAAAACACTTAAGTCCAGAGAAAATGTGGGTTAGAAGAGAAAAGGAAATTGTGGGGTTGTCGGAAGTTGTGAGATAAGATAAATAGAACACAATGAGGAAGTCTGTTATAATTGGCATGACTTAAAATAAGGTCAAAATATTACATATACGTCAATTGGCAGGGGATACACAGATAGAGTAGTAGGTTGGACTTACAGAGTAGAGAGTGAAAATGAAGAATTGATTATCTGATCAGGGAAGTGGTAAAAAAAAAATATTTACGCTTCCAGAGAGTGTAATAGAATAAAATATTAAGTATGTACTAATCAGGAAATGAAAATTAAGTTTGAGAATCTTGGAGATTTGGAGAGTTTCGGTGAAATTTGAGTGCGATGTGAAATTGTGGATAAAGAGGTATAAGTTCTTATAAAGAATTTAGAAATTCTTGGATTTTCTGTTCCTCCCCAAGGAATCAGCCCGCCAGCAAATAAACTTGATAGAATCGTTGCGAAATCAAAAAAAAGAAAGAGAAAAAAAGGTCATTGAATTACTCAGCTTTGTTTTCTTTTTATATCACATGTTTTATCTACAATTTTAGAAAATAATCGGGTTAAATTAGTTATTGATACTGATAAAGGGACGGAAGTTTAAATAGGGTAAAAAAACAAATAATCTAAAATTTGAAGAAAAAAAGAAGGGAATTGAGCAATATAAAATCCATTGTTGTTTTTATGTCGCTGTTGATATTAACTCAATTGATTGTGGCACCTTGTTAAGACAAATAGGTAATAAGAGAAGGTTCCAACTGGTTTTGATTTTCAGTAAACTTTATCTGTGAATTTTAGCAAAATGGATAATATGCTCTGAGTGCTTTACAGTGAAGTGGTGAAGAACTTGGGGTTAAAACGATTGGGGTCAAAATTAAACTTGAAGAAGGAGGCAGGGTTTGTAGCGGCTGATGTAGGGGTTGAAGAAGAGTCTGTGCGATTAGGATTACCAGGTGTAGCTGGGTTTCAAAGAGGAAACCCTGAATTTGAGATTTATTGAATATTTTCAGCCAAAGAATCGGGTTAATAATTATTTGAAGGGCATTCACGTGAGGAATGCGTGGTATCTTAGCCAAAGAATTGGGTGAATAATTCTTTGAAGGGCATTCACGTGAGGAATACGTGGTGCTGGGACTGGTGAAGGGGCGGACGACGGTTGACCGAGGGACCAGCTTGCAGGTTACAAGGAAGAACCTGGGAGAAGTGTAGTCCAGGGAATCCTGGATCAGGAAGGCCTGAACATGGCGCGGAATGGGGTAGGCGCTGAATCAACGAGCCCTAGACTCTGCAGGTAACACGCCTAGTTGAGCGACAAAATAATACTAATAAATTTGCACAGGGAAGTAATGCAAAGTTGAGTGACAAAATAATACTAATGAATTGGCACAGGGGAAGTAATGCAAAGCTGAGTGACAATAATACTACGTCAAATGTGGAAAATAACTTACCGTTGTAGTTAACTCAAATATGTGACATTTTATTTTGGAAGAGGATGTGCTTATTGCAATACGATAGGGCTTGGCAAAAAAAAAAAAAAAAAAAAAAAAAAAATGAAAATAAAGGATAAAAATACAGAAAATGATAATTAAGGTTAATAAAAAATTTTGAGCGTTTTAATTATGTATAGTAACAGAATGTGTATCAATATTGCTTGGATAAAAATAAAAAAAAATAAATGTCGTTTTTAAACTAGTGTAGGTGACATTAGAGTTTTGAAATTATGTGAAAAAGATTATTATGTCAGTAGGGAAGGTTGGTACCAGCGCGATCAGTACTTAATTTATTCATGGTTTATTGATCCACGAAGGGGGACATATTTATGAGAAATTGATTGCATAATCGACTAGGACAAGAGGGGAACTGGATTTCTGAGAAATTGATTACATAATGGAGGGGAATTATTGATCAACGAAAGGGGAATTAAGAAACAATGTAGCTTCATTGATCTTTAGGTCTGAGGGAAAAATGGTCTTTATTGACAGAGATAAATTAATATTCTATTTTTTAAATATGGCTTCTCAGGTCATTAGACTTAGCGATAAATTAATATTCTATCGAAGCCTTAATAGAGTAACCAAGAACAACTTAGAGATGAAGAGATTAACACGGGAATTTTTTCATAGGAATTTCAAATGTGAAAGCGTAGGGATGTCAAAACATAAGGAAAACGCAGAAACTACATTTAGGGATTATTTTGACAAAACCGTTTGAGACATTTTAGAAGATGATTTAGGCAAAACAGTTTGAGACATTTTAGAAGATGATTTGGGTGAAAGTCCGTGGTCAGTATAATAAACAAGCTCCATTTGAACAGTGTTGTATGGTTCCCTACCCCAGCCCCAAAGGGCCCCCCGGACCCCCAAAGGCCCCCTGGGCCCCCAAAGGCACCCCGGGTTCCCAAAGGCCCCCAGGGCCCCCTAAAGACCCCAGGGCCTCCAAAGGCCCCCCGGGCCCCCAAAGGCCCCCCGGGCCCCCAAAGAGCCCCCCTCCCTAGTTTTTAGTTTTAGTTTGATATTAGCTTACAGTTTTAGTTAGAGTTATAGTTTAGTTGTAGTTCAGATTCTAGAGTTTCAAGTTAGACTCTCAGCACTTAGAGTTTTAGTTAGAGTCATTTTTTATTTTAGTTTTAGTTAAGTGTTTTTGAACTTGTAGTTTAGTTTTAGCTAAACATTTTAGTTTAGAATTTTAGCCTAGAGTCTTAGCATAGAGTCTTTCGTTGCACTTTTAGTTTAGTATTAGTTAAGAGTTTTAGTTTAGAGTTGTAGTTTCGTTTTAGTAAACAATTTTAGTTTAGAGTTGTAGTTTAGTTTTAGTTAAGAGTTTTAGTTTAGAGTTTAGAGTTTTATCTTAGATTCTTAGCTTATAGTTTTAGTTTGAGTTATAATTTAGTTTAATTTTAGTTAAGAGTTTTAGTTTAGACATTAGAGTTTTAGTTTAGAGTTTAGAGTTTTAGTTAGATTTATAGTTTAGTTTAATTTTTGTTAAGAGTTTTAGTTCAGAGTTATAGTTTAGTTTTAGTTTAGAGTTTCAGTTTGGTATTAGCTTACAGTTTTAGTTAGAGTTATAGTAGTTAAGAGTTTTAGTTTAGAGTATAGAGTTTTACTTTAGAGTCTTAGTTAGAGTTCTAGTTAAGGTTCTAGTTTAGTTTAGTTTTAGTTAAGAGTTTTAGCTTAGAGTCGTAGCTTAGAGTTTTAACTTAGAGTCATAGCTTAGAGTTTTAGTTTGAGTTCTAGTTTAGTTTATTTTTAGTTAAGAGCTTAGAGTTTTAATTAGAGTTGAAGTTTAGTTTAGTTACAGTTAAGAGTTTAGTGTTTTAGCTTAGAGTCTTAGCTTAGAGTTTTAGCCTAGATTCCTAGCTTAGTTTAGTTTTAGTTAGAGTTCTAGTTTAGTTTTAGTTAAGAGTTTAGAGTTTTAGCTTAGAGTCTTAGCTTAGAGTTTTAGTTAGAGTTGTAGTTTTGTTTAGTTTTAGTTAAGAGTTTCAGCTTATACTGTTCACAAATAGTTTTAGTTAGTGAAGAATTTTATTTTAGTTATAATTAAATGTTTAGAGTTTCAAAATAAAGTCTTAACTTTTACTTTTGGTTAGAGTTCTATTTTAGTTTAGTTTTAGTTAAGAGTTTAGTGTTTTAGATTGGACTTTTAGCCTAGATTTTTAATTAGATTTGTAGTTTAGTTTATTTTTAGTTAAAAGTTTAAAGTTTTACCTTAGAGTCTTAGCTGAGAGTTTTAATTAGAGTTGAAGTTTAGTTTAGTTATAGTTAAGAGTTTAGAGTTTTAACTTAGAGTCATAGCTTAGAGTTTTAGTTTGAGTTCTAGTTTAGTTTATTTTTAGTTAAGAGCTTAGAGTTTTAGCCTAGAGTCTTAGCTTAGAGATTTAGCTAGAGTTGACGTTTAGTTTAGTTATAGTTGAGAGTTTAGAGTTTTAGCTTAGAGTCTTAGCTTAGAGTTCTAGCTAGAGTTCTATTTTAGTTTAGTTAAGAGTTTTAGTTTAGAGTTTTAGCCTAGAGTCCTATCATAGAGTTTTAGTTAGAGTTGAAGTTTAGTTTAGTAATAGTTAAGAGTTTAGAGTTTTAGTTTAGAGTCTTAGCTTAGAGTTTTAGTTAGATCTTAAGTTTAGTTTAATTATAGTTGAGAGTTTAGTGTTTTAGCTTAGAGTCTTAGCTTAGAGTTTTAGCCTAGATTCCTAGCTTAGTTCAGTTTTAGTTAGAGTTCTAGAGTTTAGAGTTTTAGCTTAGAGTCTTAGCTTAGAGTTTTAGTTAGAGTTGTAGTTTTGTTTAGTTTTAGTTAAGAGCTTTAGCTTAGAGTTTTCACCTAGAGTCTTAGTTGGAGTTGAAGTTTAGTTTAGCTATAGTTAAGAGTTTATAGTTTTAGAGTTTTAGCTTAGAGTCTTAGCTTGCAGTTTTAGTTAAAGTTGTAGTTTAGTTTTAGTTAAGAGATTTAGCTTAGAGTTTAAGCCTAGATTCCTAGCATAGAGTTTTAGTTAGAGTTTAGATTTTAGTTTAGTTATAGTTAAGAGGTTTAGCTTAGAGTCATAGCTTAGAGTTTTAGTGAGAGTTCTAGTTTAGTTTAGTTTTAGTTAAGAGTTTTAACTTAGAGTTTTAGCCTAGAGTCTTAGCTTAGAGTTTGAGTTAGAGCTGAAGTTTAGTTTACTTATAATTAAGAGTTCAGAATGTCAGCTTGAGGTCTTAGCTTAAAGTTTTAGTTAGAGTTATAATTTAGTTTGGTTTTAGTTAAGAGTTTTAGCTTAGAATTTTAGCCTAGAGTCTTAGCTTAGAGATCTAGATAGAGTTGAAGTTTAATTTAGTTATAGTTAAGAGTTTAGAGTTTTAGCTTAGAGTCTTACCTTAGAGTTTTAGTTAGAGTTCTAGTTTAGTTTAGTTTTACTTAAGAGTTTTAGCTTAGACTTTTAGCCTAGAGTCGAGGAGGGAGACAATAGATATTGATGACAATACTAAACTAACATAACCACAAAATTCCACATTATTACACAGAAATACCGAAACCATAGGTTGAATTAGATTAGGTTAGAGGTTAGGTTTCTCCACGTTTAAGTTAGGTTAGCTTATCATGAGCGCTCATGACTCTAACTCTAACTAAACTCTATTCTAACTAAAACTCTATGCTAGGAATCTAGGCTAAAACTCTAAGCTGAAACTCTTAACTAAAACTAAACTAAACTACAGCTCTAACTAAAACTCTAAGCTAAGACTCTAAGCTAAAACTCTAAAAGTATAAACTGTTAGCTATAACTAAACTAAACTTCAACTCTAACTAAAACTCTAAGCTAAGACTCTAGGCTAAATCTCTAATCTAAAAACTATTAAATAAAACTAAAGAAAACTAAAACTCTAACTAAAACTCTAAGCTAAGACTCAAATCTATAACTCTAAAGTCTTAAGATTAACAAAACTAATCTTCATCTCTAATTAAAACGGTAGGCAAGGATTCCAGGCTAAACCTCTTAGCTAAAATTCTTAACTGAAGCTAAACTAAACTAGAAATAGAACTCTAACTAAAACTATAAGCTATGACTCTAAGCTAAAACTCTTAACTATAACTAAACTAAAATTCAACTCTAACTAAAATTCTAAGCTAGGAATCTAGGCTAATACTCTAAGCTGAAACTCTTAACTAAAACTAAACTAAACCGCAGCTCTAACTAAAACTCAAAGCTAAGACTCTAAGATAAAACTCTAAAACTATAAATTGTTAACTAAAACTAAACTAAACTTCAACTCTAACTAAAACTCTAAGCTAAGACTCTAAGCTAAAAATCTACAACTCTTAACTTAAACTAAACTAAACTACAACTCTAACTAAAACTCTAAGCTAAGACTCTAGGCTAAAACTCTAAAACTATAAATTCTTAACTATAACTAAACTAAACTTTAACTCTAACTAAAACTAAACTAAACTAGAAATCTAGGCTAGAACTCGAAGGTAAGACTATAGTACAAAACTCTAAACTATCAGCAAAAACTAAGCTAAACTTCAACTCTAACTGAAACTCTGAGCTAATATTCTAGGCTAAAAGTCTAAGCTAAAACACTTAAATAAATCTAAAATGAACTAAAACTCTAACTAAAGCTAAACTAAGCTAGGAATCTAGGCTAACACTCTAAGCTAAGAGTCTTAGCTAAAACTCTAAACTCTTAACTATAACTAAACTAAACTTCAACTCTAACTAGATCTCTACGCTAAGACTCTAGGCAAAACTCTAAGCTAAAACTCTTAAGTAAAACTAAACTTAACTATAACTCTAACTAAAACTAAACTAAGCTAGGAATCTAGGCTAAAACTCTAAGCTAAGACTCTAAGCTAAAATACTAAACTCTTAACTATAACTAAACTAAACTTCAACTCTAACTAAAACTCTAAGCTAAGACTCTAAGCTAAAACTCTAAACTCTTAACTATAACTAAACTAAACTTCAAGTCGAACTAAAACTGTATGCTAAGACTCTAGGCTAAAACTCTAAGCTAAAACTCTTAACTAAAACTAAACTAAACTAAACTAGAACTCTAACTAAAACTCTAAGATATGACTCTAAGCTAAAACTCTAAACTCTTAAGTATAACTAAACTAAACTTCAACTCTAACTAAAACTCTAAGCTAAGACTCTAGGCTAAAACTCCTAACTAAACCTAGATTAAACTAGAACTCGAACTAAAACTCTAAACTAAGACTCTAAGCTAAAACTCTAAACTCTTAACTATAACTAAGCTTAAATTCAATTGTAACTAAAACCCTAAGCTAAGTCTCTAAGCTAAAACTCTAAACTCTTAGCCAAAATTTTTAACTAAAACTAAACTAAACTGGAACTCTCACTAAAACTATGAGGTAAGACTCTAAGCTAAGACTCTAAACTCATAACTATAACTAAACTAAACTTCAACTCTAACTAAAACTCTAAGCTAATACTCTAGGCTAAAACTCTAAGCTCTTAACTAAAAATAAATTAAACTAGAACTCTAAGTAAAACTCTAAGCTAAGACTCTAAGCCAAGACTCTAAACTCCTAGCTATAACTAAACTAAACTTCAATTCTAACTAAAACTCTAAACTATGACTCTAGGCTAAAACTCTAAGCCAAAACTCTTTACTAAAACTAAACTAAACTGGAACTCTAACTAAAACTCTAATCTAGGACTCTAAGCTAAAACTCTAAACACTTAACTGTAACTAAATTAAACTTCAACTCTAACTAAAACTCTAAGCTAAGACTCTAAGTCAAAACTCTAAACTCATAACTATAACTAAACGAAACTTCAAATCCAACTAAAACTCTAGGCTAAAACTCTAAACTCTTAACTAAAACTAAGCTAAACTTCAACTCTAACTAAATCTCTAAGCTAAGACTCTAGGCTAAAAGTCTAAGCTAAAACTCTTAACTAAAACTAAACTAAACTAAAACTCTAACTAAAACTCTGAGCTATGACTCTAAGCTAAAACTCTAAACTCTTAACTAAAACTAAACAAGAACTCTAACTAAAACTAACCTAAACTAGAACTCTAACTAAAACTCTAAGCTAAGACTCTAAGCTAAAACTCCAAACTCTTAACTATTATTAAACTAAACTTCAACTCTAACTAAAACTCTAAGTTAAGAATCTAAGCTAAAACGCTTAACTAAAACTAAACTAAGCTAGAACTATAACTAAAACTCTAAGATAGGACTCTAAGCTAAAACTCTAAACTCTTAACTATAACTATAAACTCTTAAACTCTTATAAACTCTTAAACTCTTAACTAAACTAAACTTCAGCTCTAACTAAAACTCTAAGCTAAGACTCTAGGCTAAAACTCGTAACTGAAAATAAACTAAACTAGAACTATAATTAAAACTCTAAGCTAAGACTCTAAGGTAAAACTCTAAAATATAACTAAACTAAACTTCAACTCTAACTAAAACTCTAAGCTAAGACTCTAATGTAAAACTCTAAACTCTTAACTAAAAATAGACTAAACTAGAACTCTAACTAAAATCTAAGCTAAGACTCTAGCCTAAAACTCTAAACTCATAACTAAACTAAACTAGAACTCTAACTGAAACTCTAAGCTAAGACTCTAAGGTAAAACTCTAAACTCTTAACTAAAACTAAATTAAACTAGAACCCTAATTAAAACTCTAAGCTAAGACTCTAATGTAAAACTCTTAACTAAAACTAAACTAAACTAGAACTCTAACTAAAACTCCAAGCTAAGACTCTATGTTAAAACTCTAAACTTTTAATTATAACTAAACTAAACTTCAACTCCAACTAAAACTCTAGGCTAAAACTCTAAGCTAAAACTATAACTCTTAACTAAAACTAAACTAAACTAGAACTCTAACTAAAACTCTAAGCTAAAATACTAAACGCTTAACTATAACTAAACTAAACTTCAACTCTAACTAAACTCTAAGCTAAGACTCTAAGCTAAAACTCTAAACTCTTAACTATAACTAAAATAAACTTCAACTCTAACCAAAACTCTAACCTAAGACTCTAAGCTAAAACTCTAAACTCTTAACTATAAATAAACTAAACTTCAACTCTAACGAAAACTCTAAGCTAAGACTCTAAGCTAAAACTCTTAACTAAAACTAAACTAATCTTGAACTCTAACTAAGACTCTAAGCTAAGACTCTAAGCTAAAGCTCTAAACTCTTAACTATAACTAAACAAAACTTCAACTTTAACTAAAACTCTAAGCTAAAACTCTAAAGTAAAACTCTAAACTCTTAACTAAAACTAAACGAAACTAGAACTCTAACTAAAACTCTAAGCTAAGACTCTAAGCTAAAACACTAAACTCTTAACTATAACTAAACTAAACTTCAACTCTAACTAAAACTCTAGGTTAAAACTCTAAGTTAAAACTCTAAACTCTTAACTAAAACTAAACTAAACTAGAATTCTAACAAAAACTCTAAGCTATGACTCTAAGCTAAAACACTAAACTCTTAACTATAACTAAACTAAACTTCAACTCTAAGCTAAGAATCTAGGCTAAAACTCTAGGCTAAAACTCTAAACACTTAACTGTAACTAAACTAAACTTCAAATCTAACTAAAACTCTAAGCTAATACTGTAGGCTAAAACTATAAGATAAAACTACTAAATAAAAATAAAGTAGACTACAACTGTAGCTAAAACTCTAAGCTAAGACTCTAAGCTAAAACTCTAAACTCTTAACTATAACTAAACTAAACTTCAACTCTAACTAAAAACTCTAAGCTAAGACTCTAGTATAAAAATTTAAGCTAAAACTCTTAACTAAAACTAAACTAAACAACAACTCTAAATAAAACTCTAAGCAATGACTCTAAGCTAAAACTCTAAACTCTTAACTTAAACTAAACTAGAACTCTAACTAAAAATAAACTAAGCTAGTAATCTAGGCTAAAACTCTAAGCTAAGACTCTAAGCTAAAACACTAAACTCATAACTATAACTAAAATAAACTTCAACTCTAACTAAAACTCTAAGCTAAGAATCTAAGCTAAAACTCTAAACTCTTAACTATTACTAAACTAAACTTTAACTCTAACTAAAACTCTAAGCTAAGGCTCTAGGCTAAAACTCTAAGTTAAAACTCTTAACTAAAACTAAACTAAACTAGAACTCTAACGAAAACACTAGGATATGACTCTAAGCTAAAACTCTAAACTCTTAAGTATAACTAAACTAAACTTCAAATCTAACTAAAACTCTAAGCTAAGACTCTAGGCTAAAAATCTAAACTCTTGATTAAAACTAAACTAAACTAGAACTCGAACTAAAACTCTAAACTAAGACTCTAAGATAAAACTCTAAACTCTTATATATAAGTAAACTAAAATTCAACTCTAACTAAAACCCTAAGCTATGTCTCTAGGCTAAAACTCTAAGCCAAAATTTTCAACTAAAACTAAACTAAACTGGAACTCTCACTAAAACTATAATGTAGGACTCTAAGCTAAGACTCTAAACACTTAACTGTAACTAAATTAAACTTCAACTCTAACTAAAATTCTAAGCTAATACTCTAGGATAAAACTCTAAGCTCTTAACTAAAAATAAACTAAACTAGAACTCTAACTAAAACTCTAAGCTATGACTCTAAGTCAAAACTCTAAACTCTTAACTATAACTGAACTAAACTTCAAATCCAACTAAAACTCTAGGCTAAAACTCTAAACTCCTAACTAAAAATAAGGTAAACTTCAACTCTAACTAAAACTCTAAGCTAAGACTCTAAGCTAAAACTCTAAGTTAAAACTCTTAACTAAAACCAAACTAAACTAGAACTCTAACTAAAACTCTAAGCTAAAACTCTAAATTCTTAACTAAAACTAAACTAGAACTCTAACTAAAACTAACCTAAACTAGAACTCTAACTAAAATTCTAAGCTAAGACTCTAAGCTAAAAATCTAAACTCTTAACTATAACTAAACTAAACTTCAAATCTAACTAAAACTCTAAGCTAAGACTCTAATCTAAAACTTAACTAAAACAAAACTAAACTTCAGCTCTAACTAAAACTCTAAGCTAAGACTCTAGGCTAAAACTCTTAACAAAAAATAAACTAAAATATAACTCTAACTATAACTCTAAGCTAAAACTCTTAACTATAACTAAAATAAACTTCAGCTCTAACTATAACTCTAAGCTAAGACTCTAGCCTAAAACTCGTAACTAAAAATAAACTAAACTATAACTCTAACTAAAACTTTATTCTATGACTCTAAGCTAAAACACTAAACTCTTAACTATAACTAAACTAAACTTCAACTCTAACTAAAACTCTAAGCTAAGACTCTAAGCTAAAACTTTAAACTAAAACTAAATTAAGCTAGAACTCTAACTAAAACTCTAAGCTAAGACTCTAAGCTAAAACTCTAAACTCTCAACTATAACTAAATTAAACTTCAACTCTAGCTAAAACTCTAAGCTAAGACTCTAAGCTAAAACTTTAAACTAAAACTAAATTAAGCTAGAACTCTAACTAAAACTCTAAGCTAAGACTCTAAGCTAAAACTCTAAACTCTCAACTATAACTAAATTAAACTTCAACTCTAACTATAACTCTAAGCTAAAACTCTTAAGTATAACTAAACTAAACTTCAGCTCTAACTAAAACTCTAAGCTAAGACTCTAGGCTAAAACTCGTAACAAAAAATAAAATAAACTAGAACTAACTATAACTCTAAGCTAAGACTCTAGCCCAAAACTCGTAACTAAAAATAAACTAAACTATAACTCTAACTAAAACTCTATTCTAAGACTCTAAGCTAAAACGCTAAACTCTTAGCTATAACTAAACTAAGCTTCTACTGCAACTAAAACTCTAAGCTAAGACTCTAGGCTAAAACTCCAAGCTAAAACTCTTAAGTAAAGCTAAACTAAATTAAAACTCTAATTAAAACTCTAAGCTAAGACTCTAATCTAAAACTCTAAGCTAAAACTCTTAACAAAAACTAAACAAGAACTCTAACTAAAACTAACCTAAACTAGAATTCTAACTAAAACTCTAAGCTAAGACTCTAAGCTAAAAATCTAAACTCTTAACTATAACTAAACTAAACTTCAAACCTAACTAAAACTCTAAGCTAAGACTCTAAGCTAAAACTCTTAACTAAAAATAAAATAAACTAGAACTCTAATTAAAACTCTAAGCTAGGACTCTAAGCTAAAACTCTAAACTCTTAACTATAACTATAAACTCTTAAACTCTTATAAACTCTTAAACTCTTAACTAAACTAAACTTCAGCTCTAACTAAAACTCTAAGCTAAGACTCTAGGCTAAAACTCTTAACTGAAAATAAACTAAACTAGAAATATAATTAAAACTCTAAGCTAAGACTCTAAGGTAAAACTCTAAAATATAACTAAACTAAACTTCAAATCTAACTAAAACTATAAGCTAAGACTCTAAGCTAAAACTCTAAACTCTTAACTAAAACTAAACTAAACTAGAACTCTAACTAAAATCTAAGCTAAGACTCTAGCCTAAAACTCTAAACTCTTAACTAAACTAAACTAGAACTCTAACTGAAACTCTAAGCTAAGACTCTAAGGTAAAACTCTAAACTCTTAACTAAAACTAAATTAAACTAGAACCCTAATTAAAACTCTAAGCTAAGACTCTAAGCTAAAACTCTTTACTAAAACTAAACAAAACTAGAACTCTAACTAATACTCTAAGCTAAGACTCTAAGTTAAAACTCTAAACTCTTAACTATAACTAAACTAAACTTCAACTCCAACTAAAACTATAGTCTAACAGTCTGAGCTGAAACAATAACTCCTAACTAAAACTAAACTAAAATAGAACTCTAACTAAAACTGTAATCTAAAATACTAAACGCTTAACTGAAACTAAACTAAATTAAAACTCTAACTAAAACTATAAGCTAAGACTCTAAGCTAAAACTCTAAACTCTTAACAATAGCCAAACTAAACTTCAACTCTAACTAAAAATCTAAGCTAAGACTCTAAGCTAAAACTCTAAACTCTTAACTATAACTAGTATAAACTTCAACTCTAACGAAGACTCTACGCTAAAACTCTAAGCTTAAACTCTTAAGTAAAACTAAACTTAACTAGAACTCTAGCTAAAATTGTAAGCTAAGACTCTAAGCCAAAGCTCTAACCTCTTAACTATAACTAAACTTAACTGCAACTGCAGCTAAAACTCTAATCTAAGACTCTAAGGTAAAAATCTAATCTCTTAACTAAAACTAAAATAAACTAGAACTCTAACTAAAACTCTAAGCTAGGACTCTAAGCTAAAACACTAAACTCTTAACTATAACTAAACTAAACTTCAACTCTAACTAAAACTCTAGGTTAAAACTCTAAGGTAAAACTCTAAACTCTTAACTAAAACTAAACTAAACTAGAACTCTAACTAAAACTCTAAGCTAAAATACTAAACGCTTAACTATAACTAAACTAAACTTCAAATCTAAGCTAAGAATCTTGGCTAAAACTCTAGGCTAAAACTGTAAACACTTAATTGTAACTAAACTAAACTTCAACTCTAACTAAAACTCTAAGCTAAAACTCTAGGCTAAAAATCTAAGCTGCAACTCTAAACTCCTAACGAAAGCTAAACTAAACTAAAACTCTAACCAAAACTCTAAGCTAAAACTCTAAGGCTAAAATTATAAACTCTTACCTATGAATAAACTAAACGTCAACTTTAACTAAAACTATAAGCTAAGATTCTAGTCTAAAACTCTAAGCTAAAACTCTTAACTAAAACTAAACTAAACTACAACTCTAACTAAAACTCTAAGCTATGACTCTAAGCTAAAACTCTAAACTCTTAACTAAAACTAAACTAGAACTCTCACTAAAACTAAACTAAGCTAGGAATCTAGGCTAAAACTCTAAGCTAAGACTCTAAGCTAAATCACTAAACTATAACTAAACTAAACTTCAACTCTAACTAAAACTCTAAGCTAAGACTCTAAGCTAAAGCTCTTAACTCTTAGCTATTACTAAACTAAACTTCAACTCTAACTAAAACTCTAAGCTAAGGCTCTAGGCTAAAACTCTAAACTCTTAACTATTACTAAACTAAACTTGAACTCTAACTAAAACTCTAAGCTAAGACTCTAAGCTAAAACTCTAAACTCTTAACTATTACTAAAACAAATTTCAACTCTAACGAAAACTCTAAGCTAAGACTCTAAGCTAAAACTCTAAACTAAAACTAAACTAAGCTAGAACCCTAACTAAAACTCTAAGCTAAGACTCTAAGATAAAACTCTAAACTCTTAACTATAACTAAACTAAACTTCAACTCTGACTAAAACTTTAAGATAAGACTCTAAGGTAAAACTCTAAACTATTAACTAAAAATAAAATAACCTAGAACTCTCAAAAATACTCTAAGCTAGGACTCTAAGCTAAAAAACTAAACTCTTAACTATAATTAAACTAAACATCAAATCCAGCTAAAACTCTTGGTTAAAACTCCAAGGTAAAGCTCTAAAATCTTAACTAAAACTAAACTAAACTAGAACTCTAACAAAAACTCTAAGCTATGACTCTAAGGTAAAACACTTAATTTTTAACTATAACTAGACTAAACTTCAACTATAAGCTAAGAATCTAGGCTAAAACTCTAGGCTAAAACTCTAAACACTTAACTGTAACTAAACTAAACTTCAAATCTAACTAAAACTCTAAGCTAAGACTCTAGGCTAAATCTCTAAGCTAAAACTCTTAACTAAAACTAAACTAAACTACAACTCTAACTAAAACTGTAAGCTAAAACTCTAAGCTATAACTATAAACTCTTAACTTTAACTAAACTAAACTTCAACTCTAACTAAAACTCTAAGCTAGGACACTAGGCTAAAACTCTTAGCTAAAACACTTAACTAAAACTAAACTAAACTAGAACTCTAAATAAAACTCGAAACTATGACTATAATATAAAACTCCAAAATCTTAACTGAAAATAAACTATAACTCTCACTAAAAATAAACTAAACTAGGAATCTAGTCTAAAACTCTAAGCTAAGACTATAAGCTAAAACACTAAACTCATAACTATAACTAAACTAAACTTCAACTCTAACTAAAACTCTAAGCTAAGACTCTAAGCTAAAACTCTAAACTCTTAACTATTACTAAACTAAACTTTAACTCTAACTAAAACTCTAAGCTAAGGCTCTAGGCTAAAACTCTAAGTTAAAACTCTTAACTAAAACTAAACTAAACTAGAACTCTAACTAAAACTCTAAGCTAGGACTCCAAGCTGAAACTCTGAACTCTTAACTATAACTAAACTAAACTTCAAATCTAACTAAAACTCTAAGCTAAGACTCTAGGCTAAAAATCTAAACTCTTGATTAAAACTAAACTAAACAAGAACTCGAACTAAAACTCTAAGATAAGACTCTAAGCTAAAACTCTAAACTCTTAAGTATAACTAAACTAAACTTCAACTCTAACTAAAACTCTAAGCTATGTCTCTAGGCTAAAACTCTAAGCCAAAATTTTCAACTAAAACTAAACTAAACTGGAACTCTCACTAAAACTATAATGTAGGACTCTAAGCTAAGACTCTAAACACTTAACTGTAACTAAATTAAACTTCAACTCTAACTAAAATTCTAAGCTAAGACTCTAGGCTAAAACTCTAAGCTCTTAACTAAAAATAAACTAAACTAGAACTCTAAGTAAAACTCTAAGCTATGACTCTAAGTCAAAACTCTAAACTCATAACTATAACTAAACTAAACTTCAAATCCAACTAAAACTCTAGGCTAAAACTCTAAACTCCTAACTAAAAATAAGGTAAACTTCAACTCTAACTAAAACTCTAAGCTAAGACTCTAAGCTAAAACTCTAAGTTAAAACTCTTAACTAAAACCAAACTAAACTAGAACTCTAACTAAAACTCTAAGCTAAAACTCTAAATTCTTAACTAAAACTAAACTAGAACTCTAACTAAAACTAACCTAAACTAGAACTCTAACTAAAATTCTAAGCTAAGACTCTAAGCTAAAAATCTAAACTCTTAACTATAACTAAACTAAACTTCAAATCTGACTAAAACTCTAAGCTAAGACTCTAATCTAAAACTTAACTAAAACAAAACTAAACTTCAGCTCTAACTAAAACTCTAGGCTAAAACTCTAGGCTAAAACTCGTAACAAAAACTAAACTAAACTAGAACTCTAACTATAACTCTAAGCTAAAACTCTTAACTATAACTAAAATAAACTTCAGCTATAACTATAACTCTAAGCTAAGACTCTAGCCTAAAACTCGTAACTAAAAATAAACTAAACTATAACTCTAACTAAAACTTTATTCTATGACTCTAAGCTAAAACACTAAACTCTTAACTATACCTAAACTAAACTTCAACTCTAACTAAAACTCTAAGCTAAGACTCTAAGCTAAAACTTTAAACTAAAACTAAATTAAGCTAGAACTCTAACTAAAACTCTAAGCTAAGACTCTAAGCTAAAACTCTAAACTCTAAACTATAACTAAATTAAACTTCAACTCTAGCTAAAACTCTAAGCTAAGACTCTAATCTAAAACTTTTAACTAAAACTAAACTAAGCTAGAACTCTAACTAAAACTCTAAGCTAAGACTCTAAGCTAAAACTCTAAACTCTCAACTATAACTAAATTAAACTTCAACTCTAACTATAACTCTAAGCTAAAACTCTTAAGTATAACTAAACTAAACTTCAGCTCTAACTAAAACTCTAAGCTAAGACTCTAGGCTAAAACTCGTAACAAAAAATAAACTAAACTAGAACTAACTATAACTCTAAGCTAAGACTCTAGCCCAAAACTCGTAACTAAAAATAAACTAAACTATAACTCTAACTAAAACTCTATTCTATGACACTAAGCTAAAACGCTAAACTCTTAACTATAACTAAACTAAACTTCAACTCTAGCTAAAACTCTAAGCTAAGACTCTAAGCTAAAACTTTAAACTAAAACTAAATTAAGCTAGAACTCTAACTAAAACTCTAAGCTAAAACTCTAAACTAAAACTCTAAACGCTTAACTATAACTAAACTAAACTTTAGCTCTAACTAAAACTCTAAGCTAAGACTCTAAACTAAAACTCTTAACTAAAACTAAACTAGAACTCTAACTAAAACTCTAAGCTAAGACTCTAAGCTACTAAACTCTTAACTATAATTAAACTAAACTTCAACTCTAGCTAAAACTCTTGGTTAAAACTGCAAGGTAAAAGTCTAAACTCTTAACTAAAACTAAACTAAACTAGAACTCTAACAAAAACTCTAAGCTATGACTCTAAGCTAAAACACTTAACTCTTAACTATAACTAGACTAAACTTCAAATATAAGTTAAGAATCTAGGCTAATACTCTAGGCTAAAACTATAAACACATAACTGTAACTAAACTAAACTTCAACTCTAACTAAAACTCTAAGCTAAAACTCTAGGCTAAAACTCTATGCTCTTAACTAAAACTAAACTAAACTAGAACTAACTAAAACTCTAAGCTAAAACTCCTAACTATAACTAAACTAAACTTCACCTCTAATTAAAACTCTAAGCTACGACTCTAAGCTAAAACTCTTAACTAAAACTAAACTAAACTATAACCCTAGCTAGAACTCTTACTAAGACTCTAAAGTAAAACTCTATACTCTAAACTAAAACTCTTAACTACTATAACTCTAACTTAAACTGTAAGCTTATACCAAACTGAAACTCTAAACTAAAACTCTTAACTAAAACTGAACTATAACTTTGAACTAAAACTCTTAACAAAAAATAAACTAAACAATATATCTAACTAAAACTCTTAACTCTAAACTAAAACTCTAAAGTCTAAACTAAAACTATTAACTAAAATTAAACATAACAATAACTCTAACTAAAACTCTAAGCTAAGACTCTAAGCTAAAACTCTATGCTATAAACTAAAACTCTTAACTAAAACTAAACCACCACCCCAAAACTAAAATTCTTTACTAAAACGAAGGTACAAGTCTAAACTGAAATTGTTAATTAAAACTAAACTAAACTAAAGGTGCAAGAAAAGACTATAAGCTGAGACTCTAGGCTAAAATTCTAAACTAAAACGTTTAGCTAAAACTAAACTACAAGTTCAAAAACACTTAACTAAAACTAAAATAAAATATAACTCTAACTTAAAATCTAAGTGCCGAGAGTCTAACTTGAAACTCTAGACTCTAGAACTACAACTAAACTAAACTATAACTCTAACTAAAGCTGTAAGCTAAGAAATTAAGCTAAAACACTAAACTCTTAACTATAACTAAACTAAACTTCAACTCTAACTAAAACTCTAAGGTAAAACTCTAAGCTCTTAACTAAAACTAAACCAAACTAGGACTCTAACAAAAACTCTAAGCTATGACTCTAAGCTAGAACAATAAACTCTTAACTATAACTAAACTAAACTTCAATTCTAAGCTAAGACTCTAGGCTAAAACTCTAAGCTAAAACTCTAAACTCTTAACTTTAACTAAACTAAACTTCAATTCTAAGCTAAGACTCTAGGCTAAAACTCTAAGCTAAAACTCTTAACTAAAACTAAACTAAACTAGAACTCCAACTAAAACTCTAAGCTATGACTCTAAGCTAAAACTCTAAACTCTTAACTATATCTAAACTAAACTTCAACTCTAATTAAAACTCTAAGCTACGACTCTAAGCGAAAACTCTTAACTAAAACTAAACTAAACTAGATCCCTAACTAGAACTCTAACTAAGACTCTAAAGTAAAACTCTATACTCTAAACTAAAACTCTTAACTACTATAACTCTAACTAAGACTGTAAGCTAATTCCAAACTGAAACTCTAAACTAAAACTCTTAACTAAACCTAAACTATAACTCTGAACTAAAACTCTTAACAAAAATTAAACTAAACTAAAACTCTAACTAAAACTCTAAACTCTAGACTAAAACTCTAAAGTCTAAACTAAAACTCTTAACTAAAATTAAAATAAACTTTAACTCTAACTAAACCTCTAAGCTAAGACTCCAAGCTAAAACTCTTAACTAAAATAAACTAGAACTCTAACTAAAACTCTAAGCTAAGACTCTAAGCTAAAACTCTTAACTCTTAACTATAACTAAACTAAACTTCAACTCTAACTAAAACTCTAAGGTAAAACTCTAAACTCTTAACTAAAACTAAACTAGAACTCTAACAAAAACTCTAATCTATGACTCTAAGCTAAAACACTAAACTCTTAACTATAACTAAAATTATGCTTCAACTCTAAGCTAAGAATCTAGGCTACAACTCTAAGCTAAAACTCTAAACACTTAACTGTAACTAAACTAAACTTCAACTCTAACTAAAACTCTAAGCTAAGACTCTAGGCTAAAACTCTGAACTCTTAACTAAAACTAAACTAAACTAGACATCTAAATAAAACATTAAGCTATGACTCTAAGCTGAAACTCTAAACTCTTAACTATAACTAAACTAAATTTCAACTCTAATTAAAACTCTAAGCTACGACTCTAGGCTAAAACTCTTAACTAAAACTAAACTAAACTAGAACCCTAACTAGAGCTCTAACTAAGACTCTAAAGTAAAACTCTATACTCTAAACAAAAATTCTTAACTACTGTAACTCTAACTAAAACTGTAAGCTAATACCAAACTGAAACTCTAAACTAAAACTTGTAACTAAAACTAAACTATAAATCTGAACTAAAACTCTTAACAAAAATTAAACTAAACTATAAATCTAACTAAAATTCTAAACTCTAAACTAAAACTCTAAAGTCTAAACTAAAACTCTTAACTAAAATTAAACTAAACTATAACTCTAACTAAAACTCTAAGCTAAAAATCTAAACTAACACCCTAAACCCCAAACTAAAACTCTTAACTAAAACTAAACTACAACTCTAAATTAAAATTATTTACTAAAACGAAACTACAACTCTAAACCAAAACTCTTAACTAATACTAAACTAAACTAAAAGTGCAACGAAAGACTCTAAGCTAAGACTCTAGGCTAATATTCTAAACTAAAACGTTTAGCTAGAACTAAATTACGAGTTCAAAAACACTTACCTAAAACTAAAATAAAATATAACTCTAACTAAAACTGTAAGCTAAGACTCTAAGCTAAAACACTAAACTCTTAACTATAACCAAACTAAACTTCAACTCTAACTAACACTCTGGGTTAAATTTCTAAGGTAAAACTCTAAACTCTTAACTAAAACTAAACTAGAACTCTAACAAAAACTCTAATCTATGACTCTAAGCTAAAACACTAAACTCTTAACTATAACTAAACTTCAACTCTAAGCTAAGAATCTAGGCTACAACTCTAAGCTAAAACTCTAAACACTTAACTGTAACTCAACTAAACTTCAACTCTAACTAAAACTCTAAGCTAAGACTCTAGGCTAAAACTAAAAAGTTCTTGACTAAAACTAAAGTAAACTAGAACTCTAATTAAAACTCTAAGCTATGACTCTAAGCTAAAACTCTAAACTCTTAACTATCCATAAACTAAACTTCAACTCTAATTAAAACTCTAAGCTACGACTCTAAGCTAAAACTCTTAACTAAAACTAAACTAGAACCCTAACTAGAACTCTAACTAAGACTCTAAAGTAAAACTCTATACTCTAAACTAAAATTCTTAACTACTATAACTCTAACTAAAACTGTAAGCTAATACCAAACTGAAACTCTAAACTAAAACTCTTCACTAAACCTAAACTATAAATCTGAACTAAAACTCTTAACAGAAATTAAACTAAACTATAACTCTTACCAAAATTCTAAACTCTAAACAAAAAGTCTAAAGTCTAAAATAAAACTTTTAAATGAAACTAAACTAAACTATAACTCTAAATAAAACTCTAAGTTATGACCCTAATCTAAAACTATAAACTCTAAACTAAAACTCTTAACTAAAACTAAACTGCAACTCTAAACTAATTTTTTTTTACTAAAACTAAACTACAACTCTAAACTAAAACTCTTAACTAATACTAAAATAAACTAAAAGTGCAACGAAAGAATCTAAGCTAATACTCTAGGTTAAAATTCTAAACTAAAACGTTTAGATAAAACTAAACTACAAGTCCAAAAGCACTCAACTAGAACTAAAATAAAATACAACTCCAACTAAAACTCTAAGTGCCGAGAGTCTAACTTGAAACTCTAGACTCTGAACTACAACTAAACTAAACTATAACTCTAACTAAAACTCTAAGCTAATATCAAACTAAAACTCTAAATTAGGGAGAGGGGCTCTTTGGGGGTCCGGCGGGCCTATGGGGTCCCGGGGGCCTTTGGGGGGCCCGGGAGTCCTTTGGGGTTGGGGTAGGGGACCTTACATTACTGTTCAAATGGAGCTTGTGTATTATAACGACCATGGAGTTTCACCCAAATCATCCATTAAAATGTCGCAAACGGTTTCACCCAAATCATCTTCTAAAATGTCTCAAGCGGTTTCACCCAAATAATCCCTAAACGTAATTTCTGCGTGTTCCTTTTGTTTTGGCATCCCTGCGCTATTACATTTGAAATTCCCATGAAAAAATTCCCGCGTTAATCTCTTCATCTCTAAGGTGTTCTTGGTTACTCTATTAAGGCTTAGATAGAATATTAATTTATTGCTAAGTCTAATGACCTGAGAAGCCATATTTAAAAAATAGAATATCAATTTATCTCTGACACTAAAGACCATTTATCCCTCAGACCTAAAGATCAAAGAAGCCATATTGTTTCTTAATTCCCCTTTCGTGGATCAATAATTCTCCTCGGTTACGTAATCACTTTCTCAGAAATCTAGTTCCCCTCTTGTCCTAGTCGATTATGCAATCAATTTCTCAGAAATCTGTCCCCCTTCGTGGATCAATAAACCATGAATAAATTATGTACTGATCGCGCTGGTACCCCCTTCCCGACTTATGTCACCGAGAGGAGAGAAGGTGGGATTAAAAAAAAAGAATAGGCCTTGGCATCGAAAAGGGGACCCTAAACATCTATAATTGACATGCCAAACGTCGTAGTGGATTGTGTAATATAGTTATTGCATGAATAGTTACTTATCGGGGGATATTGGTCTGATGTAAGATAGGTAGTTATTTGAATTTTCGTTTTTGATAAAATAAATTTAGGATCGGAAGATTTGAGAACGCGTGTGCGTAGTTTTTTTTTCAAACGATAGAACCAACCTTTGGTCAAAGTTAAGATGTAAAGAACCCCTTTTCGTGTCTTTTCATTAAATTCGGCTGGTCTGATGGGAAGTGTGTTTAGTAGGCCAACAGTAAGAAAAATCTACATAGTTTGATTGCTTTTTAAAGTTTAGTCTTAATATAGAAGAGAGAAAAAGAAAGCCGATAGAAAGAGAAACTGAATAAGATCTAAGGACATGTAACGAATCAAATATGATAAAATTTGAATTAGAACAGAAAGATAGTTCGGAAATCAGAAAGCCGAAAGCCAAACACTCTAGAGCTTTCTAGACCAAGTAGACCTAGTAGACCTAGGGAAGCAAGTAGGCCAATAAAGTTGAGAAGTTTTTACCTAGAGTTTTAATAAAATTTTCTTTTTCATTTCCTTCAGTTTGTAGTCAGTTGGAATATCCATTGTTCTATTTTATCTTAAGAAAAAATGAAAAAAGGTTGATATTAATATTTGTTTAAAAGCTTGTTAAATGAAGTTTAGAAAAAAAAAATTGAATTGGGAAACTAGTGACAAATACCTTGATTTCGATCATTGAAATATTTGAAAAATCCTCATTTTTTTAAAAGAATGGTTTTGTTCAAAGATGTGTTTTTGCTGTAATAGTTTTTTTTATGTCTGTGAATCTTTTTTTTAACGAGAACAGTGCATTTGATACTTGTGTAAGGTCTGCGAATTCTCTACGAGCAAGAGTGCAAGCGTGACTTAATATTGTGACATTTCAATTTAATTATTCTGTTGCAATGTTTATGAAAATGATGACTGAATATAAACTTCCATGACTGAAGAATATACAATTGGAATTAATCCTGAAAGACCCGTCAGGTGACCGACGTTATAACATTCTGTGTGAATACTTTTTTCGCTTCCTTTAATGTCCTACTCTTAACATGGCTTTTATGTCAGTATAAAGTGCCTTCAGTACAAAGTTCGATGGTATTTGAAAAATTATTTTCGATAAAAATAATTTTGAAAAATGGGGGGAAAATCTGTAAACTTCTGATAAAGAGAAATTGGGTCAATGTTATAAATTATATTGGGTTTTGGAAACTTGAAATGGAACACATGTTTATTGGTTTGTTGATCACCGAGCTTTAGGAGAATGTACAATAGAGAGTTTCTAAGGACCTAAATTCAAGGGACCTTGGAAATGATTATATATGTGGATTCCTGAATTGCTTAAAGTTAGTTCCTCTCGTGCTGTACTTCTGTAAATTTATTTTCTTGTGTTTGTTTCAAACCATGTATATAGACTTTGAAGAATAAATGAATAATTTATAGTAAGGATACTCTTCTTCTATCGCCTCCCACGTGAACCCTTAGGTCTGTAGGACTCGACTTCACCTTTACCAGTACAAGTATTCAAACTTTACATGTTTATCCATGTAAACCTATGCTACAATAAAATTTGCCTATCATCTGCACTGTGCAGCTACTAGACCAATTTTCATCCAAGGTTTAGTCAAGATCACATAGGTTTAGATTAGAGAAGAAGTTTTTTGAGGTGGTTTAGAGGTTAAGGTTTAGTCATGATTGCAGAGTGCTCTGCGATTTTGGACCCCATTATGAACGTTCTAAAAAGTATAAATATGGATTGGATTATGGTGAGGGAACATATTGTTAAACTGGTTGATGTCATCAACAAGGATCGATGAGAAACTGAACATGTTTCAGATGGAAAAAATCTGCTGATATCATAGAGAATGTCAGTGTTGAGTTTCGAACATCCAACATATTTGAGACGGTCGTCAATCGTCCCTTGTTTTGGCTCTAGCATTATAATTGAATGTTATATGGTCACACGAAAATACACCTGCTTTTCCATATCTTATCAACATCCCTTAGACAAGCTAAAGAATAATAAAAAAAAATGGAGAAAAATGATGAGTCTTTCAAGGAGTCTTATGAGCTAGATAGTCTGATTCCAGGATTAGATTTGGTTTGTAGTACCTTTCAAAGGGTAATAACCATGCTGAGATGTACAATGGGAGAGAGTAGCTTAACGTGGCTGTCTTTGATCAGCAACCATCAGAAATTCTTTCAAGAAAGTTACGACTGGATTGAATTTTAGAACAAGTTATCTACGAATCCACGAAAAATGATAATATTATAAGTATTAGTCAAGTAACCAAAACTTTTTTTTCAAGCAGATAATTATAATAGCTTAAATAATAAAACCCTGATAAAATTATGCCTAATCTTGTTAATATTTCGGTTTCATTCACTTAACTGTAATAAAATGTTATAAACTAAGCAAGCTTGGCCTACCTCTCCCTAGTTTTAATCTTGGGCAAGCCTCTGCTATATGTTCAGAAATTTAAAAACTGCTACTCAGAGTCTTGATCCTAGGGAGCACCGGCCCGGGCTCGTAAAACACGTTTTAAGGAGAAACTGGGCTGGTGCTATTATTTCGGTGGTTCAATTTTGCTAATTTCGTAGATGGATGAAGACTTTTCAAATCTTAATTTAGTAGATAGTTATGTAAACCATTCAGGGTTTTTCCATAAAGTAGGAAAACAAGTAAACTACCAAAAAAGTGCATCTGAAACTGCTTTTATAGACCTATTCAGCCAGGATCAGACAATTTTTTTCTGAAAAAAATTTTTAATTCTGCTGAAAACATGCAAGAATTTAATTTGTCAGGATTGGTTTCTAAAAAAGATAAGAAAAAAGGCTAATTATTTGAAAAATATTGTAACAGTGAATTTATTCAGTTAATAAAAAAAGGTGGGTTTTCGCCTAAAAGCCGTTCTTATTTATGCTTCTTTAATTCTACTAATCCTCTTTCTAACGTATCCTATCTGAAAAAGCCGTAATAAAAGAAACCTTACTAGCCGTAAACTTTTTATATATAAAATAGTTTTCAGAGCTTCCACTTTCCCATTAATAGGCAGTGATTTATTTTTCATTTTTTTTAAGGGATATATCCTTTAAATGATTTAGACTTCAGAAGATTAATTTAAACATATATTAATGACTTACCTCACCAGTTTGTACAACATCATATGGTGCCGTTTCGACTGCTGCTGATGCAATCCCAGCCAATGACTGAAATTAAAAGTAAATATCCAATGAAAGTTTCTGTTAGGGACCTACGGTTAGTTTATAGGAAATAAGTTGACTGTGAAGAATAAACACCAGATAAATCGGGCAGGGGTCTATAGAAATTGACTTGAAAACAGTTTAAATGTCACAAAATTCTTGAATACTTCTCGGGAGGTTCGTGACAAATTAGCTAAGATGAAACGAGAATAAGAGTGTTTATTGCTTGCTAAATATAAGGTAATTGATATTTCTTGTACAAAGGACCCTGTAAACCCATAAATGTGGTTAAAACTAGTTCAAGGAATAAAATCCATCTTTTAATTTGTAATTCATCTACTTACTGGGTTTTGGAATGAGGAAAATGATTCTTAATCTTAGGAAAGGCTTAGATTCTGATTGGTCAGTAAGTATAGTGTGAGACCAACTCTTGGAGACCAATCTCAATCACACGTTACCAGAACTGAATATCCAGTCTTATGTCGGCCCTCAGCTGCCAGAGGGCTTAAAGATTATAAATAGGATAGTAAATTACGTCTAAATAGACACACAGTGTGTCACATGCAAGAAAAGCAGAGATTTTGAACAAACTGTTAGCCATGTTTTACTTTTTCAAGGCAATGGAAAGAATTTTTTCCTTAATAACCTTTACTCATCTTTTTGTAATGATAATTCACGTAAAACTAAACATTGATAATTTTTTTAACCCAATGTATAGGTTTTCCCCCTTAACAACATTTGCATAAAGGTTTTTAGTAATGAAAATTCGCGTAAGAGGAAACATAAGTAATTTTCTTCTTCAGGGCAATGAAAAGATTTTTCTTCCTAACAACATTCACAGAGACAGATAATATCCCCCTTTTCGATTTAGAAGACTTAGGATGTCTCAAATATATGAACACCCGATTCACCATCCAAAAATGAAGTAAGATATTTTAATCACTGGTTACTCGAAAAAATACTAAATAAAGATATCTGTATTCATTACAGGAAAAGCAAATAATAGAACTGCCGATCTTATGGAATCATTGAGTTTGGACGAGTTTTATCTACTCTTGACCAGCCAGAGGACAATGAGTGAGGATACCAATCTGGCAAAACCCTCTCTTTAGGGGAGTAATATGGCAGAAGAGTGGCAGGGGACCCAGAATCTTTCGAAAACACCCCCCTTAATTGCTTCAAAAAATGTTGAACAAATTAAAAAAAAATAATAATAATAATAAACGGGAACTGTCTTTGCAAAATAAAACTAAAGTGTACGCCGTTAAGAAAAAACAACAACATTCCATTGTCCTAAACTAGGAAAAAAATTGCATTAATGTCGTTCACAAGAAAACTTATTGACTCATTAAAAATAAAAATAAAAAACAGGATTAATCGTTTTCTTCATAGGGCTAGTTCTCAATCTTCTGTTTTACTTGAACTGTCGTGACAATAAAAACCCATTACGTGAATGTCGTTTTAAAAAAAACCTGTCCCGTTGTCTTGAAAAAGATGACTAGTATTTCGTCTCAAGTGAACTGTCATTGCAAGAAGGAAACCTTACGTGGATGTCGTTCAGAAAAAAAACAAAACATTCCGGTGTTCTGAAAAAAAACGATATGTAAATGTCGTTTACAAAATAAAACCTAACTCATTAACTAACAAGAAAATTAAGAAAAGATTCATCATTTGCTTCGAAGGGTTAGTTCCAGTGAAATTTTCCAACAGGTCCTTAACATAGGCAGCGCAATAGCGGTCCTTAAGTAAAGAACGATGTTGGCACAATGAATTATTTATTATTTTTTTTTTGTTTTAGACCAGGGCACTTTGTATCGAAGGAGTTGGCGTAGAAACTTCGAAAAGGGCTCATTCAATTAGAAATTGGAGTGGCTTGTGTCCTTTTTAATAGTCAAAAGTGTTTGGAAGGCAAATAACACTCCTTTTAAGCCCGCCATTTCCCCCAACACATCCAATCAAATTTTGAGATAGCCATTTTGTTCAGCGTAGTTGATTTCCCAATAGAAATTATGTTTTTGAGGAGGACACTCCCCCACAACCCTCAGGGCAAGGGTTGTAAGTTATGCCCTGGGGACATATAAGATCTTTATAGAAAGCGTTGTCGTAGAAAGTTAAAAAAGAGCTCATTCGATTGGAAATTCAAAGGGCTATTGCCCTTTTTAATAGTCTAAAGTGATTGGAGGGCAACTAACCCCCCTTTCACGCCCACCTTTTCCCCAAACACATCCAATCAAATTTTTCATATAGCCATTTTGTTCAACGTAGTTGAAAGTTCTGAAAATTGGGTCTTTGAGGATGACACCCCCCCCCCATAGCTCTTAGAGCAAGGGTTATAAGTTATGCTCTGGGGGCATATAAGGTTTTCATAGAAAGCGTTGTCGCAGAAACTTCAAAAAGGGTTCATTCGATTAGAAACTTAAATGCCTATTGCACTTTCTAATAGTCGAAAAGTTCAGAGGGCAACTAACCCCCCTGTCACGCCCACCCTTTTTCCAAACACATCCAATCTGAATTTTGAGATAGCCATTTTGTTCAATGTAATTAAAAGTTCTGAAAACTATATCTTTGAGCAGGACACTTCCCCCACTGTCTTCAGGGCATGGGTTATAAGTTATGCCTTTGGGGCATATAAGGTTCTTATTTAAAACTTTGTCGTAGAAACTTTAAAAAGGGCTCATTGAAAAATTTTTGAATGAGCCCTTTTCAAAAAGCAAATCAAGAGTTTTAGATAGCCATTTTGTTCAACGTAGTTGACAATTTTGGAAATAAGATCTTTAATGACGACGACCCCCCCCCCCCCAACCCCCCTGCCCCCACAGTACTCAGGGCAGGGGTTGTAATTTATGCCCTGGGGGCATATAAAATTTTTATAGAAAGCGTTGTCGTAGAAAATTCAAAAAGGGCTCATTCGATTAGAAATTCAAAGGGCTAGTGCCCTTTTAATATTCGAAAGGGAATGGAGAACAACTAACTCCCCTCTCACGCTAACCATTTCCCCAAACACATTCAATCAAAGTTTAGAGATAGCCATTTTGTTCAACGTACTTGAAAGTTCTGGAAATTATGTATTTGAGGATGAGCAGCCCCTGAAAGCCCTCCGGGCAAAGGTTGTAAGTTATGCTCTGGGGGCAAATAAGGTTTTCACAGATAGTGTTGTTGTAGAAACTTTAAACGGGGCTTTGTCAATTGGAAATTGAGAGGGCTAGTGCCCTTTTTTATGGTCAAAAGTGATTGGAGGGTAACTAACCCCCTCTCACGCTCACCATTTCCCCAAGCACATCCAATCAAAATTTATAGATAGCCTTTTTGTTGAACGTAGTTGCAAGTACTGGAAATTAGGTCTTTTAATATGACACTCCCCCCAGAACCCTCAGGGTTAAGGTTGTAAGTTATTCCCTGGGGGGCATATAAGGTTTTTACTGAAAGCTTTGTCGTAGAAACTTGAAAAAGGGCTTCGTTTCTTCTATTGACAACCCTATTGAGGGCAATCTGTTTCTAGTACTTGGTAAAAGGGCTCATTTGATTGGAAATTCAAAAGGCTAGTGCCCTTTTGAATAGTCGAAGGTGGTTTAAGGGCAACTAACTCCTTCTCACGCCCACCGTTTCCCCAAACACATCCGATCAAAAATTTTGAGATTGCCATTTTTTTCAACGTAGTTGAAAGTTTAAGGAAATAGGTTTTTGAGGATGACAACCCCCTCAGAGCCCTCAGGGCAAGGGTTGTAAGTTATGCCCTGGGGCATAAGGTTTTTATAGAAAGCGTTGTTGTAGAAACTTCAAAAAGGGCTCATTCGATTGGAAATGGAAAGGGCTAGTACCCTTTTTAATAGTCGAAAATGATTGAAGGCGAACTAACCCCCCTCTCGCACCCACCATTTCCCAAAACACATTTAATAAAAATTTTGAGACGGCCATTTTAATTAATGTAGTTTTAAGTTCTGGAAATTAGGTCTTTGAGGATGACACCCCACCCCCCACAACCCTCGGGGTAATGGTTGTACGCTATGCTCTGGGGGCATATGAGGTTTTTATTATTTAGAATTGAGAGGGCTAGTGCCCTTATTAATAGGCAAAGGTGATCAGAAGGTGAATGTCCCCCCCCCCATACTCATCATTTTCCCAAACACTTCCGATCAGCATTTTGATATAACAGTTTTGTTGAACATTGTTGAAGGGTCCGCATATTATGTTTTTAAGTTTGACAACCCACCAGAGCCTTCAGGGTTAAGGTTGTAAGTTGTGCCTGGGGGACCGAGATTGAGATTTTGGTAAATATCACATAACGATTTCCATACTTTTTATTTAACCAAATGAAAAATTATGGCACCATGGGTAAAATCACGGCAAGCTTCAGTAAAACTGCTGCGTTTACCGACCAAATTCGAGATTTCTGTAGATTACATGTCAGTATTTTCATGGTCTTATTTAACCGAACAACAAAAATTTGGTGGACTCGGAAAAATTATGGCATTTTTTTACCGACGATTTTACCGACTTACTTTTTTCTACAGAGTGCCCAAAAACATTGGGCCTCCTCCCCCTCCGCATGTGACAGCCCTGATGAGAGTCACTCCTTACAAACAACTGACTATCACTAATTCCTTGATTTTGCAAATTTGAGCCCACGTCATATCGTTTGAACAAAGCGATTAGTTCCTCGGAGAGAGTAAATCTTTCAGGCTATTAAACTGAGTGAAGATAAAGAGTCAATCAACACAACTTTCGTTTAATATAAGATTCATATTATTACAAACTATTTAATTTTTATTTTCAGCCATCGTACGAAGAAACCAAACTTCATTTCTTTTATTGACAAAGTCGTTAGGGGAATTGTAGCCAACCATATACCATAGAGCATACTGGGCATCAGCAACGCCATCTGTTCCTAGTACTTGGTAAAAGGGCTCATTTGATTGGAAATTCAAAAGGCTAGTGCCCTTTTGAATAGTCGAAAGTGGTTTAAGAGCAACTAACCCCTTCTCACGCCCACCATTCCCCCAAATACATCCGATCAAAAATTTTGAGATTGTCATTTTTTTCAACGTATTTGAAAGTTTTAGGAAATAGGTTTTTGAGGATGACAACCCACTCAGAGCCCTCAGGGCAGGGGTTGTAAGTTATGCCCTGGGGCATAAGGTTTTTATAGAAAGCGTTGTTGTAGAAACTTCAAAAAGGGCTCATTCGATTGGAAATGGAAAGGGCTAGTACCCTTTTTAATAGTCGAAAGGAATCAGAAGGAGAATTACCCTCCCCCCCCCCCCCTCACGCCCATTACTTCCCCAAACATTTCCGATCATCATTTTGATATGGCCACTTTGTTCAACGTAGTTTACAGGTCTGGAAATTATGTCTTTGAGGATGACAACCCTTTCCCCATTGCCCTCGGGACAAGGGTCGTAAGTTATGCCCTTTGGGAATTTAACATTTTTATAGAAATTTTGTCATAGAAGCTTCAAAAAGGGCTCATTCGATTGGAAATTGAGAGGACTAGTGCCTTTTTTATTAGTCGAATTTGATCAGAGGGCATATGTTTCCCTCCACGCCTATCATTTTCTCCAACACTTCAATCAAAATTTTGATATAGCCATTCTGTTAAGCCTATCAGAAAAATCTGGAAATTATGTCTTTGAGGATAACCAATCCCTCAAGCCCTCAGGGCAAGGGTTGTAATTTTTACCCTGGGGACATATAGGATTTTTATAGAAAGTGTGGTCATATAAACTTCAAAGTGGGCTCATTAAAAAAATACTAAGATTCGCAAAAAATCAAAGTACATTTGCAAAAATGTGCCCCTGTTAAGGTCATATCGATTGATTTTTTTTTACATTGGATTTTAATTTCCTTGGTTGCTACATTCTGAGCCAAATTTCCTCGCTACATGTTGCTTGGTGCTACTGTGAGTTGTTAGTAGTAGTAATAGCTGTAGCATAAGCTTAGACATAAAATTAAGTTACTTGTATTTTGTATCACAGAGGAAAAAAGATCGCAGTTACCTTAGTTGTTGCCGTATCACTGAGAATGGTCTATTGAAAAAATAATTTTTAATAAGTTATAAGTAGTTCATTTATATTTAATTATAAATTAAATATTTAAGATATTGAAATATATTACATTAACATGATTATTTAAAGTACTTTGGAAACAAATCAGAAATCATAGGTCTGACATTTTAAACTGTAAAAAGGAAACAGAACTCACCAAGAAGGCTAAAAAAAAATTCATTTTATCAACAGTTGGTACAGGTCGCAATGACTAACATAAAAATTGTCTTTATGTAATTTGTATTTATACTAGATCGTGTGCATCAAAACAAAATTAAGATAACACTTTAGACAGGATGAGTACTTTGATAACAAGTTTGTCAAACATAAATGGGTAAACAACAGCAAACAATGTTCATGCTTAGTTCGTTCAAATATTACGTAATAAGGTGAATTATATAACAAAGCTCAACCAGAAAATATTTTATGAAGCTAAAAGTAACTTAACAAAGCGAAAAATCGCCAATGAGAGAGAAACGAGGACAATAATAGCCAGAGAAAAACAGAAGAAAAAGCCTGACAAATATTTCGGTTGAGACCTCCGCTGAGCCGTCCTCAGTGCAGAATAATAAAGAAATTCAAATAAAAGTCCAATGATCAGTGTTACCAACACCTCAAAACAAAATGTACCACAAGTTGCATGAAAAATGTACCAAAGATAAAAAAATTGTACCATATCCCAAATTTTTTTCCGCGTGTTACGCTTCGCGTAACACGCGGATCGTCGGTGACGTAAAGTACAATCTATGAAAATTTGGCAGAAGAGATTCTCATAAAGATAATTTCTTAAACCACATTGGCCTGACATAAGATATAGAAAGAAAAACGAGCAAAAATAGGGTTTTTAAAGGTCAAATGAAAATACTTAAAACACAGAACAATTCGAATATTTTTTTGGATTTTGTGCAAATCACGGACATTGGTGAATAGCTCACTTTTATGATTGTTAGGTATTTGGTTTTACGTGTTATAAATTTTAGCTGTTTTGAACTTGATTCTTCTTTTAAGTTTTTGGTTTTTTCTTTGGTTGTTTGGTTCTTTTCACATTGAGTTTCCGTGCGTGTTTTTTTGTTGGTTTTTTCTTCGGCACTGTCCTTGGAGACATTTTTTCGTTTTGCACTGAAGAGGCGAGGCATTTGTCCTCTCGAAATAATTGCTTGGTTGGTTTATTTCAATATTTTACTTTGGCCTTTAAAAACCCAATTGTTGCTAGTTTTTCTTTCTTTATGAGACATTTTCATTCACTTTCTCTCTCCATTCTTTTGTTTTTCTTTCTCTTTTAATACAGTATATTACTCCTGACTGTACTTGAAGAAATTGTTCGGAGTAACATATATTACTATAGAAACATTTTGCTACAGGCCAACAAAAGTCGTTTCGGCCATTTACGACCATTTATAGCACCGCTTGAAATTGATCCCAAATGACGATTGTAATACAATTCAGGGGCTAAAATCACATTTTAACCTTGTGTTCTTACAATATATTGCCGAAAAGCATCTGCTGATACCTGATTTTCTATTGACTAGTTTGTATAGAAATCCCCTTTTCCCTTTTATGAAGATCTCGATAGAGGGGAGGATTGTTCCTTTAGCCCTCCCCTAATATAAGCTACCGACTACAAACAATACAGGAAAAAAATTCTTTTTAAATTGAGACTGATTAAAGAAATGACTTTGGGGGCTATGGTCTGGTCTAACACTTACTGGAGATTGTAATGTTGAAACAATATTTTTCTCCAAAATGCCTTTAAAAGATACTTCACTCACCTTGTAAGGTTGAGCTTGATATATCCCCACGAATGGTACAATAGAGGCCATGTCGTTCACTATTTCTTAAATCACCTTAAACATCTAGATAACGGCATCTTTTATTTTTTAAATTAGAACTGGTTTTATAAGCTTTGGCTTCTCAGAGGTTCCAACTACTCTATACTGCAAAAGCTATACATCAGAAAATGATTAGAAATATGACATTAAACATCACTACATGAATCAGAGGCCATAGTGGCACTTGCAGTTGCAGATTTTTTGTACCCTTTTCCAGTATTTTGACAGTTGGGGTATGTCACTATGCTCATGGAGGCTTTCCAGTCCTTGGTAGCGACTCGTTTAGCACCCAGAACAGCAGTAAGAGTAGTAAAGGAGAGTCTATTTCTCAATTTTGTTTTGTTTAAATTAATACTTGAAAAAGCCCTCTCGAGCTCAAGCAAAAGAATATACTAAGAGAAGCATTTTCATGTGGAATTCACCCAAGAATGGGAAACTTTTGACTTGAGGACCATCACATCATTCTAGTACTTTAAACCAGAAATAAACTGGATCAGAATCTGCACAATTCTTGAGATCAGCGCAAAATGACGTTCTTTTCCATTCTTTGGCAATATTTTCCACATCAGTCTCCTTTGCCAAATTTGGAAATTGGACAAGTTGTGGGACAATGCTTAAGTTTGAGTGGTCAGGAGACACAGCTATCTTTGGGTCCAGTCTGTCTAAGTTTTTAACCGACGAGTATTTTGAACTGAAAAACCTTTTCCTAATTTCGTCGCTCAGCTCTATCATATATTCCGTACAAACTGTTTTGAAGGCAGTTGCAGCTGATAACGAAATTTTATTGTTAATAAATATAACCTCTACACGACTACCACAGTCTACTTATTTCATGTCTCGAAAGTGCTGTGGGTCCCTGAGCTGTATCAAAGGTGCTTCTGTCGTCTTCCCTTAGTTCGGTTTCATGAAATGGTTGATAATTACTATATACAGCTCACTAACTCGACTGTACAAGATGTGAATTTGGGTATCCTGTGACTGAAACAACCGATTGAGGTCAGTAACAAATGGTAGGATATATTCCAGGAAAAGCAAAATAAGCTTTGAATGTAGGGGACAGCAATTTTTCGAGTATAGCTGTGGCTTTGGCTGGCTTGTTTCCTTCTTTAAAGCTTTCACTCCGGAAGAAAAGTATCAAACAATCCCATTGTTCGAGATAACGCATAATAACTGGAAGTCGGGAAAGCCACCTAGTTGTGACATTGCGCAGAATTCTGTGTTCGTCAAGCTCCATGAACTTCTGCATTTCGACAAACTCACCAGCCCTTTTGGGGCTTCTGCCAATGTAATTGTAGAGGTCTTGATAGAATTCTTCTACGTCTGAAGGTAGCTTATGACTTGCTGCACTGGCACACAAATGGATGGAGTGGCATGTACAACCAAGAACAAATAGGTTTGGTATATCCAGCAAAAGCTTTGCTTGCACACCACCTTGTACTCCCATCATCACAGATGCATTATTTGATGCAAAACCAATCAGACTCTGCTTTGCCACTCCAATCTCTTTAAACAGAAGTTTTGTTAACACTGTATATATATCTTTAGCTGTGCACTGCTGTACTTCAACCAATCGCAAGAATGAGTCCTTAACAACTTTCTTCCATCCACCATTCTTAGCTTCCTTTACTTCATAGACATGACGAATAACAACAACTAGGCTTTTTGAATTACTCACATCAGTACTTTCATCAATGATTACCGAAAAACAGTTCTTTCTCATCAGGTTGCACAAGTCCACATAAGCTACTTCTCCAATAATTTTATTAATCACATGTGTAGTTTTTGTACGGCCCCACTGAACACATTTTGCAATGTCCGAGTCAGGAAATGCTCTTTTTGAGGTTTCGGGAAGCTCTTTCATAATATAGATTGCCAAGTTATGCCTTGCCAGAAATCCACTTAAAATCAATTCGGCCTGCCTGATTTTCTGACTTCTTAGAAGCCTGTCATTCGTTTCTATACTATTTATTGAGAACTGTACCATGGGAGCAGTACTAAGTGTTGCAAACATCTTTTTAAAATAAGTAGGATTGCTCAGTTGGTGCCTAATATGAAAACTGCTACCTGCTGAGTTGGTATTACACAAAATACAGTGAGGCTATCCTGTGTACCCTTTGCCGATGTAACGTTTACCCTCAATGTCAATATTCCAGTTTGGTGTCAGTTTTTTTTTTTCATTCAGCTTCCTTGTAGTAGCTTTCTTAGCTCCAGCAGCCATCACGTGTGATTCTGCTTCATCAGTAACTGAAGGCGTTTTTTCATCTTCTAAACTGTTGCTACAGCTAGCAACAACAGTTGAGCTGTCTAACTGAATTTCCTCTTCCCTTGCTACAGCAGTGCTCGCAGACCGGCTCAACTCTGAATCTGCAATAATACTCCCAACAGCCAGATTGCATCTTATTTTTTTGTTTCGGTCTAAATCTTCCACTTCAGAATACTGTTCTCTAATATTGGTCAAAATAGATGAGTATGTATGAGACTCTTCTTCACTGGTTTTATTACTAACTATGGCCATGCTTCTTTTTCTCAATGTTTCTGAAGTTCTCCTAACTAGACAACCGGGAGCTCGTTGTTGGTTGTTGGCTACAAGAAATCTCAATTATATGGCCTGTAGGACTTGGAGACTGATCCTCATCAATGCATAAAATTTTATTCTGAGGCGTCTGTCTTCCAATAAGCTTGAAAAAACTGTCAATAGACGGCTGATCTTTACTCATCTGAAAACGAAATTCGATTATGTTTCTCAGTCTATCTTAAATCTAGTACCTTAAATCTTACTCTATTCTTCATCAAGTTATCGATCATCACATTTATGCTCCTCAAGGTTTTAAAACTAATCTTAACAGTTTTTGCTATAACCAAATTTGTTTCCTGCAATTTTTCAGTTATTACACTTAGTAAAACATAACAAAATACTAAAGCTATGGTTCACTTGTTGATTTTTCACATATTTGGTAATAAAATAAACTGGATAAACGAAGGCTTGAATGGATCTATTTGAAGGATGACTTCTGCCAGATGTTCTAAAATAAGGTCATTAATTAGTGGGGAACAACAGTCAACCAGCAGTTCAAACAATGAAGTTTTACACTCATAAAAGTCAGACAATTTCCGTTTTAAGAGGCTGTTTTCACTGACAGTGTTAGAACTCTTTTTTTAGGAGGAACGTTGAATCATGATAATCATAAGGATAACATAAGAAGTAAATTCCTACAAGCAATCTATGAAACTTTAGATCTGTATAACAATGAGGTGTATAACAATAACAATTAGGTATAACAATTAGGTTTATAACAATACGGTGCGTTAGAGAGGGGGAGGCCCCCTCCCATATCTCTTTTCCCCAAAAACGTTAGATCAAAATTTTGAGACAGGCATTTTGCTAATCATAGTTAAAAAGGCCCAATAAACATGCGTTCAGGTATAAGATTCCCCCCCCACCGCCCCAGGGAATAGGTGTTTAGGTTATAAATCTGACGATTGTTTGGACATAGTGTTTGTTGTTGTGTTGGATACATAAATTATAGGGTGGGGGACACATTTTCTGCTGGGTGGTTTTCCACAGGTAAATTTTTCATGGGGAAGAAATTTTCCTGGGAGTGAAATTTTCAGGGGATATTATACACTGGGGGAATTTGTTGGAATTCTTATACAAAGTTTTTCATATATCTCGCTTTCTCTTTTCCGTCTCAATTTTACGCGCAAAATGGTTAAGAGTAATTTTTCGGGATAAATTTTCACCGGGATTAAATTGTCTAGATGATATTTCCGTTTGGAGGGGGTTTCTCTTTGAAGGTGGGAGCAGATTTCGTGGCATTATTTAAGAACTATCAGAATTAAAAAACAAAACAAGTGTTTTCAACTAAAAGTGAGGAGCAACATCAAAACTTAAAAAAGAAAGAAATTATTACGTGTATAAAGAGGGTCACTCCCTCCTGAACATCTCGCTCTTTACGCTAAGTTTGAATTTTGTTCCAATTGTTTCAGAATGACTCCTTAGACGCAAGGACTGTTTAATTGGAACAATAGGCTAGAATGTATTTTTAAAACTACTAAAAAACTTGAGCGTAAAGAGCAAGGTGTTGAGTGGTGATAAAGGATAGCATATATTAAATACTTAACCTAGCTTAATCTAGCCTAAGTACCTTCCCCCCCTAAACCCCAAAAAACAGTTTAAATATCGTAAACGCAATTAAAACCACGCTTTGCATTGTATTTATCTATCGCGGTCTATTACAGTTAACCGTTTGGCGGGTTTTTTGTGACTGGTTTTCTTGCCCAATATATTATATTACATATAATAATATAGGTTTCGTTATACCTACTCTTTTATAAATATCAAATTCTAGAAGCGACAAAAAACCCGTTTTCACGGGATGATCCAAGACACCGCTGTAGAGAAATACAATGTATAGCGTGGTTTTAATTGCGTATAAAATATTTAAAGTGTTGTTGTTTTTTTTTGGGGAGAGGGAGGTACCTAGGTTAGGTTACGTATCTAATATATGCTATGCTTTGGCACATCCTCCCCCCATCTAATGTGCAAATATGTAGCCCAAATTTGTTTCTAAACTATTATATATTCATCTTATTTTATTTCATTAGCATTAGCCAAACTAGCAGTATATATAGGTATAACGAAGAGTACATATATATATATATATATATATATATATATATATATATATATATATATATATATATATATATATATATATATATATATATATATATATATATATATAGTTGAGCTAGATCACCTTATTTTAAATTTCTTCTTACTTTTAATTTATCTCAGCAGGGTCCTTCTTCCTTAATAAAAATTTTCAAACTGAGGAGATTTACCTTGGGTGGTTGGCTTTTGTTTTTATTCCACTAGATTCTCAACCATCACGAATCAATGTGTCATCTTAGCTTCAGTTTCTATTGGTAAAACTTGATGTTGATACACAGAAAGATGGTTTTGTCGATGTTTGGGCACCGGAAGTTAAGTGCCTGTTAACGGAAAAAGGAAAATAGTGACTGCCTGCTTGTCTATCTCTTATCTTGACTACCGAACAGATCAGGATGAAATAAAATACTTGTAGATCAAAGAATACAGGCATAGGTAAAAAAATACTGAATCGAACCATATTGTACCATAATTTTGTATAATGTACCATATTTATGGGATTGTACTAAATCATACCAGTAAGGGTGAAATGTACCAAAATGGTACAATTGTACCACGTTTGGCATCACTGCCAATGACAGTGTAAAGTATTTAACATCAATTCGAGAAGTATTTCCGGGTATCTCCTTTCTTAGTTAGTTGGGCATTTATGCGTCAACGATAGCGGTCCAGGGGGGAGCTCTTGGGACTAAAAGCTAGTCGTGGGAAAGGGGTCGTTCCCAGGGCTGGAACTTCCGTTCCAGGAAAGTTACATTCTTCGCTCATTTCTAAAGGCAGTCCATCTCGCCTTCGTCGAAGTTAGTTGTTCTTGTGCTACCTTATTTTCTCTATGTGTATTCTCACGTTATTTAATAAAGACCATATACCAACGTTTATCTGTCTATCTTTGGAATTTACGTAAACCATTCCATCTGCCAGTGATAAAAAGGCATATAGAAAGAACTTAAATAGAGGTTTACAGAGTGGTGGCAAGCGGTTAAAGCTAGTGGAGCATATATCACTAGTGGAAAACCTCCAAGTGACATTTGAGTGACCGTTATAAGTACTTACGACATCTTACGCTAAATACTGGCAACATATTGAAGAGTATTTCGCCCGCTACCAGGACTGTGGATATTGAGCCGCAAATACTGCAAAAGACTGATTAATAAGACATCGAAACGTTACGAGCTATTGAACTTTCTTCTTTTCAAAGCGCCTTCTTGAGAAACACTTTCTTTTAAATGAACATTTTGAAATAGGTTGTTACACAATGCCTAATATGGATTTCCTCGCGATAGCTTCTACCTACTAATTCAAATTTCTACAACTGAGAGTCTCCGGTTGATTTCTACTTTCACTTAGCCATTCTACGGTTGGTGGTTTATTTTACCTGATTTTATACAGTCGACGTGTGATCTACATTTGACAGTTTCCAACCAAAATTTAACATTTTGAATTCAATAATCGAAA
>NC_142801.1:1798311-1921837 GCF_049724085.1 Artemia sp. Qi Xiang Cuo
GAAACGAGACTTATCTCGCAATAACAAGGTAAGTCATATTGTTGTATCATGTAGCATTTTATTAAGGTTTAAGTAATGGTATTCTGATTTTTAGCCGTTAAATAATAACCATGCGGTTGGGGTAATGGTGGTCACCGCACTAGGGGTAATGGCAGTCATGACCGGCATTACCCCATCAGTACTCATTTTTTTTTTCTATGTTTCAGATGCCCAGAAAATACATAAAGAAAACAGATAAAGCTACATGGACTGCAGAGGACTTAAAGAATGGAAAGACAGCCATTTCTAGAGGATTATCCATTCGAAAGGCTGCTGATCAATTCAAAATACCATTCAGCACGTTGCAAGAACGAATGAAGAGTGGGATTGATTCTGATCCAAGCTTAGGCAGGAAGTGTGTCTTCCCTCCTGTTCACGAAGCAACTCTAGCTGACCATGTAAAAACTTTATCAAATATTTTCTACGGCATCACTGCACTGAAATTAAGAAAAATTGCATTTGAATATGCAGAAAGAAACCTATTAAGCCATAGATTTGATAAAGAAACAAAAATGGCTGGCTTGGATTGGATGTACGGATTCATGGACAGAAACAAAATTAGCGTGCGTAAACCTGAAGCCACAAGCATCGGAAGAGCCATTGGGTTTAACAAAGACTAACTAAATCGTTTTTTTTAAAATTTAGAACAGGCTATTGATAAATACAAGTTTAAAGATACCAAGTATTGGAACATAGGTGAAACAGGGATCACCACGGTGCAGGACCCTGGTCTAATACTGGTAGAACGGGACCAAAAGCCTGTGGGTTCTATAACAATTTGGGAAAGGGGAAAAAACATTACAGTTGTGTGTGCAATGAGTTCGGGAGGGTTTTATGCTCCACCAATGTTCATATTTCCTCGAGCTCGTATGTCCCCACTCTTAGAAAAAAATGGACCACCTGGATCAGTTTACTAATGCTCTAAGACCAATGAAGAACTGTTCGTTTTTTGGTTACAACACTTTCTTCAGTTTACTCATGCTAGTAATGACAACAAAATGCTTCTTATTCTGGACAACCATTCCACTCATTGCTCATCTGAAGCATATGATATTTGTAGGGAGAAAGGGATTGTTATGGTGTCACTACCGCCCCACATTGTTATGTGGTGTCAATATACAGGGATTGTATATGGTGCACACATCACATAGGCTTCAGCCTCTGGAGGTAGTATTTTACTCGCCCTTGAAGGCGGCTTGCAAAACGGAATGTGATTTGTTCATAAAAACCCAGAATTTAGTAAAAATAACACCTTATGATGTAGCAGAAACGTTCAATAAGGCATATTCACCAGTTGCTACGATTGCACAGGCGTTAAGTGGGTTCAAAAACACAGAAATCCATCCTTTAACTCTAGATGCTTTCACAGATGAGGATTTTTTGGCAGAGGACATCCTCCAGAAGAATCCAGGTTTGACAGCTGTTTGTGTGAACGTTTCTTTGAAAGCCGCTGCAAATGAAGTCATCGCAAAAGTAAACAGATACAAGGTCACGAATGAACAAAACTTAGAATCCTCTGTCCTACGTGATGAAGCTCATATTCAGCCTTACACACAAATTAATGTGTAACAAGAGATTAACAAGAGATTAGCCTAACAAGAGATTTCATAAGAGATTTCTCCTCTACCTGGATGCAGTAATTGGGCTGATAAGCCAAGAAAAGGAGAGATAACAAATAAACATTCTCATATCTTGGCTTAAAAACCTATTACAATAAGTATTCGAGAAAAAAAAAGAAAGCGAGAAGAAAAAGAAACCAATCTCAAGTAAAAACTAACCAGTACATACGAAAAGAACTAAATACCTACTCGATTAAAAAAACAATTTAGATGAGAAAACACACAGCCTTATGTTCCTGAAAGAAAACACAAAAGGTGGATCAAAAGAAAATGATGAGGAAACTTTTTGAATCTGACTCCGACGCTTCAATTGATGAGGAAAACATTTGTGAAGACGAATCAGAAAGTGAGCTATGTTTGACAGAGATTGGCAAAGAAACCTGTTTCTATTGCGAAGACACCGGGAAAGATGGAGAAATGTGGTATCAGTGCACTTTTTGTGCATTATGGGCACACAAAGAATATTCTGGATGGGACAATCCTGAGGGATATTTATGTGACATGTGCTCAAGAAATTAAAATTTAATTAAATTTTTGCAAGCTCATAAGTTATATTAATTTTTTCTTTTTGGCGCTTGAATTCTTTAAGCCGTTTTTGCTATGGAAAGATTTTTTTTTTTTTTTTTTTTTTTTAAAATAATTGATTTATAATTATTCCCAAAATTTCAAATAAAATTTTTTAATTTACTAAATAAGGAATTATTTAAAAATATAAATATGATGATTTCAATTTAACGTGTTTATGTCATTGAAATTTCCCACATTTTTTTTATTTACAGCCCTTTAGTGAACATGACCTTACCGACTGCCATTACCCCTAGGATAGGGGGTAATACCGGTCAAAGCTGGTTTGGCAAAACAATGCTTAATGCCTATATGTAATCTTGATTAAGGTTCAATTCAAGTATGCAATAGGTAAAATATACTATGCTAGAGATTTAACGTGTTTAGGTTTGAATTTTATCTTTCTTTTAATTTTTATTCTCATTTTGCCTTAGGTGAACGCCATTACCCCAGTCTATTATGTTCAAACGTTTGGGGCTACTTCTGCTCTTAAAATTTAACCAAATCCAAATAGCGTAAGTGTATCCAAGCTATCAAAGAAAGTAAACAGATTTTTTTTATAATGGTGTCAAGTTTTCCATTACAGGTCAACTAGAGGAGTTATGAATTAAATTAAACAGTGCTATTTGTGTCCATATTTTAAAAAGGGTGTATGCTGTTAAAAATTTCTGAAAATTTTTATGCGGCGTACAAATAGCAGGCCAAACTATAAAGTCTTAAAAAACGAAAAGATTTAAAGTATTATTTTCTTTTTCCCTGAAAAGACTATGTCAATATAAAACGAACAAACATTAATTAAAAAAACTGTTTCCACAAAATAATTTTTTCAAAGAAAAGTAAAGAACTCCATTAAACAAAAAATGAGGAAACTAAAATCAAATAATCTACCAAGCGTGAAACTACCACAAATCAGCATTGATAAATAAATGAATCCCAAAAAGGAGAGAAATTGCAATATATACCGAGAGAAACTCAAAAACGAATCGAAACTAGGATGATTAGGGCCCAAAACCCCTATGCAATCCCAGGCCATAACGAAATTTGCACTTTACTGAAAAAATAAATATATTTTTACTTTTATAACTTTAATAAATCAAATAATATTAACATTTTGATTACTAAATATCGGTATATGTATATTAAACTGACAATGCACATTCATTTGTATTTTTTATAGGCTGGACTATTACAAGGGTCGTACTACAATGTCTTGCTATGGTCTTGGTAGTTGGTTTGCTAGGCTATTTCGTTCGGCACTACTGCTTGACAGAAAATATATTGTACCCACTGCAAAAAAAGTTGCTGCCTCAACACAACAGGACTGGAGCTCGGGTAAAAATTTCAACTATAGTCTTAAAGAAAAATATTGTATCTTCAACAAGAGCTGTTGGCGAACAATTAAGATCTCAGCAACATCGAAAGGAATTATAAAGGATTCGTGGTCGTCATTCAGTCTCTACCCAGGTTGGAAGAAAGACATCAACAACGACTTTAAAGAAAAAACTTAGAGGAATATATTGATATACTGATATAAGAAGAAAAAATTGTTAGATCAAAGAAGGATTTCTTCTCTTAAGATGACCTATCTCGCTCACAAAGAATCGAATCCATCAATCAACTCGTCATTGAATCTATTCAATGTTGGAAATGTTGATATCAGTGTCAAGTATGGCTACTTTGAACAATTTCATCTTCAACAACCGCTGTTGGAAACTTCACACTTTCTAATATTTTCCGATGAAGATTATTTCAATGATTTATTATCTATATTTATTGATTTAAATGTTGTGGTAAAGAAAAAGTCTGACAATCAAACTCCCATCGCTACCGACGGTTTATCCTGTGAAAACTAGTTCACAACTTGTTCAAACAAAATAATGTATTCATTAATGAAACACTGGTGATCACTTTGGTGAGTCAAGAGTGTCATTTAGTTGGAAAATTAAATCATGAAATATTTAAAATATCTAAATGGTTGCCTCCCAATGTTAAGATTGACATAAAGTTGCAACTAGCTCCGGCCAGTTTTATTTTGAGAGAAACACTTGCTGCAGCAACTGATGCAAATGTAAATGTCACTTCAGAAATTCTTCATGTTCGAAAACAATAGGCTATGAGCTCTTTTGCATTGGCAGTGGAAACACTGAGAGCCAGCGGTAACAATATAAAACTTCTTGTCCCCCATACAGTCACCAATCAACGTCACATTGCCACTAGTTCTCGTAGCTATACCGATTCGTCATTTATCAATGGAGAAATCCCCTCAACACTCACCTTGGCCTTTGTCAAGAGTGCTAGTGCCGTTGGATCCTGGACTATATCCCCCACGATTTTAATTTTTTTTTTTGGCTTATCTAGCCTTGTGTGTAAGGTGAATGGAATTCAACTGTATACTTTATCTTTTGATAAAAAAACCTTACAGAACTCTGTATGAATTGACTATGCAATCCCTAGATCATGATTCACAACTATTTGGAAATGGAATAACCAATTAGATGTTTTTAAAAATCATGGTATAATTGTTTTGGACTTGTCAGGCACATAAGACATGATTATTGGTGAGTAATAAGAGTATTACGATATGAGTATTACGAACGGGGAATATACATTTAGAGTGCACATTCGCCGACACTTTGAATGATAGTATCACTATCACGTTAATATCACTGAATAAAAATAAATGAATATGCATAAAAAGTGACTATTTTCTCCCCTTTAGATTTTCTTTTTTTACATTTAGGTGGCTTTCGAAATTTCGAAATTTTCAACAAACTGTTTGTTTCATACCATGTTTTGGCAACTACAAGGCTGACTAGCCATTTAGAACTGTAAATTTAGAAAAGCATTTTTGGTTCGACACTGGTCTGCAGCAACCTTGATAAAAATTTGTTATGTTAAGTTTACTAGCTGATGGTTTATGTGGTAGGTATTATAGAGTATTTCAAATTTTTCATATTTTTAAATTATGGTTTGCTCTGTTTTAGTCTTTAAGCTGTCAGTGCTTTCTTTGTCAATTTTGAAACTGTCATTTATTCTTTTGGTTGTCTTTGTTTGAAATTTTTGTCTGCTATTTTTTCATGCTTTTACCATTCGTTTATTTCTTTGTCCATTTCAAGGCTGTTTTGACTGAAACTTGTGGTTTGGTTTGTTATGTTTTCTGTTTCACGGTTTTTGTGGTAAGTTTCATTACATTTCGAAGGTAGCATGCTTGAAACATAAAGTTTGATATATTTGCTTTTGGTTTTTCGTAATTTCTGTGAAAGGTTTTTTTTAGAATTTCGAACTTGCCTTTGTTTGAAATTAATTGAAAAAGTTTTTCCACAAGACAAGTTTTCCAAAGAAAAGTAAAGAGCTCCATTAAGCCAAGAATGAGCAAAAATAAAGTCAAACAATTCTTCCAGGCGTAAAACTACCACAAATCATTATCAATAAATAAATGAAACTCAATACGAACAAAAATTACAATGAATAGCTGAGTCAAACTCAAAATGAGCAAAAATTAACATGAGTAGGGCTGATAACCCTATGCCCTCTCAAAACCAGAAAACAATTTGGGCTTTACTAAAGAAAACAAACAAACAAATAACCATGTTTAGCTTGTTGCCCTCCAATCACTTTTGACTAATAAAAAGGGCACTAGCCCTCTCAATTTTCAATCGAATTTGCCATTTTTGAAGTTTCTACGACAACGAAAAGCCATCTCAAAATTTCTATCAGGTGAATTACGAGAAAATATGACGTTTGGAGATGGGGGTGTGTTATTCGCCCTCCAATCACTCTTAATCTTAAAAAGGGCAATAGAACTTCTGACTACCAATCCAACGAACCCCCTTCAAAGTTTATACGATCACCCTTTCTATTTATACCCTATATGCCCCCAGGGCATAACTTACAAGCCTTGCCTTGAGGGGTGCGGGGGGGGGGGGGGGGTTGTCATCCTTGAAGAAATAATTTCCGGTCCTTTCAATTACGTGGAACAAAAAGACTATCTCAACATTTTTATTGCATGTAATTGGGGACATGGTGGGCGTGGGAGATGGGTTAGTTGCCCTTCAATCACTTTCAATTAAAAACGGGCAATACATCTTTCAATTTCCAATCGAATGAGCTGTTTTGAAGTTTCTTCGAAAACAAATGGCCATCTTAAGGTTTCTTTCTGATGCATTGCAGGAAAATACGACGTCTAGGGGGTATGCACCCTCTGATCGCTTTGAATCTTAAAAGGGCACTAGAACTTCTGATTACCAATCTATTGATTCCCCTCCCACGTTCATACGACCACCTTTTCTATATATACCTTATATACCCCCCAGGGTGTTACTTACAACCCTTGCCCTGAGGGCTACGGGGAGGTGCTCTTCCTCAGAGACATAACTTCCGGACAATTACGTTGAAAAATATTGCTATCTAACAATTTAGATTGGATGGGTTCGGGAAAATGGTGTGCGTGGGAATGGGGTTAGTTGCCCTCCAATAACTTTCGACTATTAAAAGGGCACTTGCCCTTTCAATTTCCAATCGGATAAGCTCTTTACGAAGTTTCTAAGACAACAAATGGTCAACTCAAAATTTATATTAGATGCATTTCAGAAAAATATGAGGCGTGGAGCTTTGATCACCCTGAACCTTAAAAAGGGGACTATAACTTCTGATTACCATTCCAATACACCCCATCGAAGTTTGTTACGATCACCCTTTCTATATATACCTTATACGCCACTAGGGCATAATTTACAACCCTTGCCCTGAGGGCTAGAGGGGATGAGTCCTCCTCAGAGACATATTTTCCAGATCTTTCAACTAATTTGAACAAAATAGCTCTCAAAATTTTAATTGGATGTGTTTGAGGAAAGGGTGGGCGTGGAAGGGGTGTTACTTGCCCTCCGATTACTTTCGACTAATGAAAAGGGCATTAGCCCTTTCAATTCCCAATTGAATGAGTTTTTTTTTGAAATTTCTACGACAAGAAATGACCATCTCAAAATTTCTGTCAGTTTCATTTCGGGAAAATACGAGGTGGGGGGGATATCCACCCTCTGATCACTCTGAATCTTAAAAAAGGAACTAGAACATCTGATTCCAACCTAATGATCCCTTTACAAAATCTTCACGATCACCCTTTCTATATATATATATACCTTATTTGCCCCCAGGGCATAATTTATAACCCTTGTCCTGAGAGCTGCGAGGCAATTGTCATCCTCAAAGACATAATTCCCGGACCATTCGATTTCGTTGAACAAAATGACCATCTCAAAATTTTGATTGGATGTGTTTGGGGAAATGGTAGGCGTGGAAGGGTACTTGGAGGGCACATTTGACTATTAAAAAGGGCACTAGCCCTTTCACTTTCCAATCGAATGAGCCTTTTCGAAGTTTCTACGACAACCAATGCCCATTTCAAAATTTCTATCAGATATATTTGGGGAAGATAGAAGGTGTGCGGGGGGGGGGGTATCCATCCTCCGATCACTCGGAATCTCAAAAAGGATACTAAAACTTCTGATAAGCAATCCAATGAGCACCCTCCGAAGTTTATACGATAACTTTTTCTATATAAACCTTAAATACACCCAGGACATTACTTACAACCCTTGCCCTGAGGACTGTGTATAGGGGTGGGGGGGATTGTTGTCTTCTTCAAATGCATATTTTCCGGACCTATCAACAACGTTGCACAAAATGGCTATCTCCAAGTTTTGATTGTATGTGTTTGGAAAAATGGTGGGCGTGGGAGGGGGGTTACTATTATAAAGGGCACTATCCGTTTCAGTTTCCAATCGATGGAGCTCTTTTTGAAGTTTCTACGAAAAGTCTTTCGATACGAAGTTTCCTGGCTTAAGACCAAAAAAAGAAGTAATACGTTGTGCCCGCATCGTTCTTTACTTAGGCAGTGCTATTGCGCTGCCTATGATTATGGTTTGGTTTATTCCATGCTTTTACTTTTTGGGGCTTTCTTTGTCTATGTCACAGCTGTCTCGATTGAAACCTATGATTTGATGTGATGTGAAAAATTCTGTCAGTTTCATTTCAAGAAAATACGAGGTGGGGGAGGGGGTATATCCACCCTCTGATTACTCTGAATCTTAATAAAGGAACTAGAACATCTGATTCCAATCTAATGAGCCCATTACAGAATTTTGATAATCACCCTTTCTATATATATATATACCTTATTTGCCCCCAGGGCATAATTTATAACCCTTGCCCTGAGAGCTACGAGACAGTTGTCATCCTCAAAGACATAATTCCCGGACCATTCAATTTCGTTGAACAAAATGAACATCTCAAAATTTTGATTGGATGTGTTTGGGGAAATGGTAGGCGTCGAAGGGCACTTGGAGGGTCACTTCTGACTATTAAGAATGGCACTAGCCCTTCTAATTTCCAATCGAATGAACCTTTTCGAAGTTTCTACGACAACCAATGGGTATCTCAAAATTTTGATTAGATGTGTTTGAGGAAATGGTGGGCGTGGGAGGTGTGTTAGTTGCCCTCCGATCACTTTCAACTAATGAAAAGAGCACTAGCCCTTTCAATTTCTAATTGAATGAGTTTTTTTTTGAAATTTCTACGACAAGAAATGACCATCTCAAAATTTCTGTCAGTTTCATTTCGGGAAAATACGAGGTGGGGGGGATATCCACCCTCTGATCACTCTGAATCTTAAAAAAGGAACTAGAACATCTGATTCCAACCTAATGATCCCTTTACAAAATCTTCACGATCACCCTTTCTATATATATACCTTATTTGCCCCCAGGGCATAATTTATAACCCTTGTCCTGAGAGCTGCGAGGCAATTGTCATCCTCAAAGACATAATTCCCGGACCATTCAATTTCGTTGAACAAAATGGCCATCTCGAAATTTTGATTTGATGTGTTTGGGGAAATGGTAGGCGTGGAAGGGTACTTGGAGGGTCACATTTGACTATTAAAAAGGGCACTAGCCCTTTCACTTTCCAATCGAATGAGCCTTTTCAAAGTTTCTACGACAACCATTGGCCATTTCAAAATTTCTATCAGATATATTTGGGGAAGATAGAAGGTGTGCGGGGGGGGGGGGTATCCATCCTCCGATCACTCGGAATCTCAAAAAGGATTCTAAAACTTCTGATAAGCAATCCAAGGAGCACCCACCGAAGTTTATACGATAACTTTTTCTATATAAACCTTAAATACACCCAGGACAAAACTTACAACCCTTGCCCTGAGGACTGTGTATAGGGGGGGGGGGGGATTGTTGTCATCCTCAAATACATAATTTCCTGACCTATCAACAATGTTGAACAAAATGGCTATCTCTAAATTTTGATTGAATGTGTTTGGAGAAAGGGTGGGCGTAGGAGGGGGGTTACTATTAAAAAGGGCACTATCCGTTTCAGTTTCCAATCGATGGAGCTCTTTTTGAATTTTCTACGAAAAGTCTTTCGATACGAAGTACCCTGGCTTAAGACCAAAAAACAATTAATACATTGTGCCCGCATCGTTCTATACTTAGGCAGTGCTATTGCGCTGCCTATGATTATGGTTTGGTTTGTTCCATGCTTTTACTTTTTGTGGATTTCTGTGTCTATGTCACAGCTGTCTTGATTGAAACCTATGATTTGATGTGATGTGAAAAATTTCTGTCAGTTTCATTTCAAGAAAATACGAGGTGGGGGAGGGGTTATATCCACCCTCTGATTACTCTGAATCTTAAAAAAGGAACTAGAACATCTGATTCCAATCGAATGAGCCCATTACATAATTTTGATGATCACCCTTTCTATATATATATATATATATATATATATATATATATATATATATATATATATATATATATATATATATATATATATATATATATATATATATATATATATATATATATATATATATATATATATATATATATATATATATATATATATATATATATATATATATATATATATATACCTTATTTGCACCAAGGGCATCATTTATAACCCTTGCCCTGAGAGCTGCGAGACAGTTGTCATCCTCAAAGACATAATTTCCGGACCATTCAATTACGTTGAATAAAATGTCAATCTTAAAATTTTGATTGGATGTGTTTGGGGAAATGGTAGGCGTGGAAGGGTACTTGGAGGGTCACTTCTGACTATTAAAAAGAGCACTAGCTCTTCCAATTTCCAATCGAATGAGCCTTTTCGAAGTTTCTACGACAGCCAATGGCAATCTTAAAATTTCTATCAGATACATTTTGGGAAAATACAAGGTGTGGGGGGGGTTTCCGCCCTCAAATCACTCTGAATATCAAAAAGGGCACAAAAACTTCTGATGAGCAATCCAATTAGCCCCCTCCGAAGTTTATACGATAACCTTTTCGATATAAACCTTAAATGCACCCAGGACATAACCTACAACCCTTGCCCTAAGGACTGTGTGTGTGGGGGGGTTATCATCTTCAAGTACATAATCTCCGTACCTTTCAACTACGTTGAAAAAAATGGCTATCTCAAAATTTTGATTGAATGTGTTTGGAGAAATGATGGGCTTGGGAGGGGGGCTACTGTTAAAAAGGGCACTATCCGTTTCAGTTTCCAATCGAATGAGCTTTTTTCGAAGTTTCTACTAAAAGTCTTTCGATACGAAGTACCATGGCTTAAGACCAAAAAAAATAATAATAAATAATACATTGTGCCCGCACCGTTCTTTACTTTGGCAGCGATATTGCACTCCCTATAATTATACTTTGGTTTGTTCCATGCTTTTACTTTTTGGGGATTTCTTTGTCTATGTCATAGCTGTCTTGAATGAAACCTATGATTTGATGTGTTAAGGTTTCTGTTTCATGGTTTTTATGGTTAGTTTCTTAACTTTTGAATTTGGCTAGTTTGAAAGATGCGGTTTGGCATATTTACTGTTGCTGTTTCGTAGTTTTCAGTGTAGATTCCTTAGAATTAAAGTAGCAAGAAAGTAACTAGCACTAAACCCCGGCGCCACGCCGATGAGGGAAGACCGGCGGCGGAGGGGCCAAAAACAGTGTGCCACGCCGCGCCGCCGGTAAAATGTCGGTGGCGCGCCGTCAGTGCGATCAATGTTGACCGCAAACATTAATATTTTCATCAGTCTTTCTCAAATCACAGCTTAAATTTACAACACATTCGAGCCTATTCATGAGTTCAAAAATTCACAAGTCCCTGGCTGGAAACTGGTCTTCTTCGTTATGCATCAAGAGAAGTAGAAATCTGGTAGAAACGAAATAGCCGTGGCGTTTCAGAGCCCTTGCATAATACGAGTAGTTGAAGTATCTATTAGCTATGTATTCTTAACATAAATAATTATCAAAATTAGTAGTTTTTTTTCATCGAGCAATGCTGCATACAAAACTTCAAATACCCTATCACAAAATTCGTCATTTATCTTTGTAAAAATTCGAATGTAACTTTGAACTTAGAAGCTTAATTTTTTCATAATGCACATTGACAATATCTGCTTTGTCACCTTCAGAACAGTTGAAATGGGCGACTTTGATATTGATTGTTTTTTTTGCTCTTTCGGATTCCTAAAAAGCCTTCTTGTATTAAAAACTGGTTTTAATAACAATTTAAAAAAAAATCAATTTTAAAGTTTTTTTGGCTTCTTTATAGAATATATGTCATGCAGGCTAAGGCTGAACTGTTACTTTTTTATCGCTTTTGGCTGCTCTTTTGTATTTCATTCATTTTTCCTTTTGGGGATTCATTCCAAATTATAAACTGATAAATACCTAATATCAGTCAAATTATAAACTGCATTTAAAAGGAGTAAATTTATCAAATTGAAAAATTCATGATGAACACTCCACATGAGAATATTTCAATTACAATGAAACAAAAAACACTCGATGTTTTTTTGGGTATGAAGAAAAATGAAGTGCCAGCTATATTCTTAGGTAAAAATGAAACGCTCATTCATTTTAAATGTAATTAAATGAAACAATATGCAGATTGAAGTAGCTCCAGGAAGATATTGAGATTTTCATCCTAATTCGTCACTTTTAATCCAAGCAAAATGTTAGGACACTCAATATCAGTTATTGAGTTTAAGCTTTGATTTCCAAATGCTAACAAAAATTACCAAATTTAAGAAAGGCGCAACAATGAGTCACCTGTGGTCAAAATACTCAAAGACTCCTCTTTGATCCCCACCCATGCAGGTTCAAAGTTTCTGCTATGGTCATTTCCTTTGAAATCTCCAAAGAGTTTCTTTTTAAAATAGCTTTCAAGCGTAGTTAGGGGTATTTAGCCTTTTTTGCTTTTCTTCAAAGCTTTGAAAAAAGTGTTATAATATTCTAAATTTTACATTTGTTATATTTGTGCATATTTTTGGTAACCATTTGTGGGGTGATTGAATTTTTTAAACCACTGTAGATACGTAAGGACGTTGCAACATCTAGTACCCTGAGGTCATAAGACTATCAAAGACTCCTCCTTGAACCTCCCAAATTGAAAGCTTTTATAATGACCTTGCCTTTTAATGTAACTTGGGCACTGGACCAAGGGCGCAATTGTCACTCGAGCGCAACGTTGGGTGGGGATGTCGATATCGCTTTCGTCACACCAATTCGTTTTAGTGTGAATCTACCTGCTACTTAAGAATGAATGTTTTCAAATTAAATCCGTTTCATCAATAAGAAAAAAAAAACGGTTTCGACGCTTACGCCCCTTTCCCTTATGACGATAAAACTATACATGTGCTGTATAAAGTATAACTAATGAAAATATTCTTAATTTTTGTCAACTTTTAAACTTTTTGGCATCCCTGCTTTCAATAAAAAAAATTAAGGTACTGTCACTTAAATATAATAACTCCCTATACCCCCCCTCTGGATACCATCTTGATAGGATACCATCTCTGCTTTAAATAAAAAAAAATGATTAACTTATTGGCACCCCTGCTTTCAAAAAAAAATCGAGATATTATCATTTAAATGTAATACATCCCTACCCTCCTCCCCCCTCTGGATACCACCTTGATAGGATACCGTCTCAGCCTTTATTAGAAAATTAATTTACTCAATAATTAACTAGGTCACTATATGGTTCAAACAAACACGCAAAATAACGTTAAACAGCTTAGTGTTCCTTGAAAAAAAAAAAATTGAGAGTATGAGTAAAGGCCTACGTATACAAAAACAAAAAGGTCGAAATTATTCAGATATACCTCAAATTATTGGAAAACTGATTCATAGATTCGCCGTGGCATTCAATAAGATTTAAAGAATCTAATTAAAAGGGAGCACACACAAAAGCCAAAATAGGCCAGTAGCCTATGAGAAATCGGAAAATACCCAAGGCAATGAACAAGTCCTAATGGGGGGGCCCTTGGTCTATCAAAATATTTCAATGGTTTCCCAGGGAATTTGATATAATTTTCTTCTGTTTTCACTTTAAATAAAAAAAATAGTTATCTTTTTGGCATCCCTGCTTTCAATAAAAAAATGAGGTATTATCATTTAAAAATGATAGCCCACAATCCCCCCCTATAGGCAATAATTTACAATTTATTTATGAATGATATTTTTGGGGTAACTTCCGGTTCAATCTTTAATTCCTCAACCTTGTACATAGCTTAGTCTATGGCTAAATTTTGTCTCAATAGAAGGGTTTTTTTGTGTGTGTGGGGGGGGGGGGTAAAAGTGATGCAGAAAGAAGATTGTATTTTCTGTCAGGCGTTCAACAATTGAGTATTAAACATTAAGAAAATCTTATCTAAAAACAGCAAAAAAAAAATTATAATCTGCAAACTTACAATTCATCTGTAGAAACAATCTGTCGGCAGTCAATATCAAAATCCAACCGAATGCTGAAGCTGTTTAGTAGTGAATGCGTTCAATAATTCTGTTCAACTTGAAAGTAAAATTCTTGACTACGAATGATGTAAGAAATAGCGATTGGGAAACTGCATTCGAAATGACTTAAATTCATTTCATAAAGACGATACTTTTTTTTTGTCAACATATGAAGAACTGTGTATATTGCAATATTTTCAATTGCATATTGCATCTGTCTGGTTTTTATGCAAAGTAACAAAACAGACAAAAATTAATGAACAAGTGAGAAGTGAAGAATTATGGTATGCAAAGTAATATTTGGCAGGGAAAGTCACTGGTGATAAATCGCTAGGGGTTGCACCGTGATTGTAACAAAACAGACAAAAATTAATGAACAAGTGAGAAGTGAAGAATTATGGTATGCAAAGTAATATTTGGCAGGGAAAGTCACTGGTGATAAATCGCTAGGGGTGGCACCGTGATTGTGTGATTTTTGGGGATTTGGGGAATCAAATTTTATCTCGGGGAAATACCCGAAAATTCGGGGATAGTGTAAAACCTACTTGGTTTCTAATCGGGAAAATCGAAATACTAAACCACATGAGAAGGAAAAGCTCCGACTCTGCGGTTGACGCAATAAAGAATTGCCGCAAAATTAATATAAAGTCGACCGAAGGCCGCCACCTCTGCTGGCGGCGGCACGCCTGTGGTGCGCCAGCGGCGTTACGACACTTCGGCGGCGTTCAACCGGGCCTCTCGTAGGTGGCGTTCGGTCGATCCGCCGGCGCGGCGCCGGGGTCTAACTAGCACCATTAAAACATAAAATGAAGGATATTATTCTGTATATTAGGGGGCTACCAACTTCTCAGTCCCTCGCAAATAAAAGAAATATATTGCCTTATGCTATCAAACAGGGTTTGAGGGAGATACACCCTTTGTGCGCTTCTAATTTAGGTTTACTTTTGAATCGCCCTCCTCCTCCTCGTTCTTCCTTGAAGTCATTATTTTTGGCAAATGCTTTGAGAGACAATGTAACATTTGAATGACTTAAGTTTCAAATCATTCAATCCCCCTCCCCTGTTTTGTAATTACTACTAGGTTGCCATCCAAATTACTCTTTTTATACTTTTTCAATTAGATCAAGGCCCCATCCTTCTTGCATGTAAGTCAACTGACATGGAACGGGAAGAAAACTTCTCGTTCTAAGAATGGGAAAAAGGAAACTTCCAAGAATTAAAATGGGATTATCCCTCAAAGACTGGCGTATCCGGGGGCTACCCCCTCGCTTGGATCCACTTCTAACTATACGAATCTTCAAGCGAAATAGAGAAAAAACAGAAGGTAAATTGTAGCATAGGGATGTACATAGGATGGTAAAAACAAAAATTTGGTATACGTGAATTATTTATCATAATTTAAAGTAGGAAAAGAAGGAGCTGTTGAAAGCCTTGTGTTTTAGGCACAAAAGAAAGACATGAAAGCACTATCCTATATCTAAAGACGCTAATGGAGAATTTGTCTTTTTGGATGACAGTACTATGCGAATTAAGATTTATGATAAATAATGACAATTTTATGACAGTCTTTAACCATCCAGGTATGGATCTAGACCTATCAGTGCCTACGGCAAGAATGGCATTTGGTTACCCCCATTCAAGAAACCCATTACAGATAGCAGAATATGATTATTTCATTTCTCTAAAGAACATATTTATTTAACGTTTTTACCATCATTGATATATTTTTTTTATGTAATTCTTAATATTTCCAATAAGCTTGAAGAAACACTCTAAGATTACAAGTACCAACATTTTCTTCATGACACAGAACACAGTTCAATTTAGATTATACACAATCATTCTTATCATGTAGACTGAAACTTACTTGACGTGCTTTTCTTGAAGCAAATGTCTGTATATTGTCTTCATATTATTATTATTATTATTTATTTATAACCCGTCGTTACAAAAACACAAGACAGAGTACAATAAAGATAAAGAAAAATAAAAAGAAAAAAAAAAGGGACAAATAATACTTCAACGGATACAAACGAGAAAAACACAAAACTGACAATAAAAAAGAAACATTTATACACTTGACTACTGCTTGAGTAAACTATGCCAGGGGTGGTTACCAATTTTACTGTTAAAACGGTATATCTGATTTTCAATTATAAGAGTGGGATCTGCCAGTTTATACCTATTAATGAGGTATGTGTTACGTGTCCAGGGGGAGTCTTAAAAGGTACTTAGCATATTTAAAAAATATTGCTCGAAGTTTCTGTTTAGTGGTGCATGGAAATGTTCGCCAAAAAGGGCTCAGGTATAAAAAATGGGGCAATGCTAGTGCAGTATACAGCCGAGCAAGGATAAACCGGTTGAAGCTGAACTTCGTTGCAACCAATCTGCTGTATGCAAAACCAGTACGCTTTTCGAGATGTTGAATTAATAGCTGTCGTGTGTGTCTCAGCGTTTTACCAATCGGTAGTCCAAGATAAATGATGTGATCTGCTGGCTTAATACTTGTCTGTCCAAGGTCTATGGTAGGCGGGACTTGGTTTTCGGGCCAATTAAACAGTAATACCTCTGATTTTGCAGCGTTAAATTCTAGGCCTATTGCAGCATATTGCTTTTGAAAAATAGCAAAATTGTATTCAATGCCACCAATATTCCGGCTCATATTTAAAATATCGTCAGCATAACAAAGAAGAGAAAGGTCAATACCATCCAGAACACACGTTATTTGGTAATTTTCCTGTGCTGGAAGAACACTGTTATTAAAAGCCGGGGCAGAAGTAGGAGCACCTTGCCGGGCGCCTTTTCGTACTGGGACGGTTGGGTAAATTTCCATTATATTCTTCTCGGGCAAAACAACTTTTATTTGTGCCTGGAGGTTTTCATACATGTCCTTTAATGGCATTATGACATCTCGTTGGACGCCTCTCTTTCCCATTTCTAGAATAATTTGGTCGTGGATAAGGGACTCAAACGCACGCTTGACATCATGAATACCGATCGCGACCGACTCGCCTGAGCTTTCAGCGTCAATAAGGACAGAAGCCACGACGCTTCGCGCATGGCCACAACCAAGACCAGGTTGAAAGCCAAATTGGGAGGGTGGTGCGTAACATTTCTCATTTATTTCTTTAATTATAAGTAGCTAAAAAATTTTGCAAAAAGTTGTTGATATCGTAATGGGTCGAAAAGATGTACATTTATCCAGGGGTTTCCCCTTTTTTGGCACAGGGGTAAGGGATCCTATGCAAAAATTACTGGGAACCACACCTTGCAAAAAAAATAATCTGAAAAAGCAGGGCAAGGTGCTGAATGAGCATTGAAGATGAGTTTTTTAAATGAAGAGCAGAAATTCCATCAGCACCACGTGACTTTTTCTTTTTAATGCAACGGAGCACGTTCTGAATCTCGGATACCTACACAGTAACGTCAGAACGGCCGGTGCTTGATAGGAAATTATGCAGCTCTGCCTTGTATTTTGCACTAAGAGTCGGACAAGGGGATTTAAATTCTTGTTCGTAATAAGTTCTCCAAGATTCAAGGGAAATTAAAGATGCAGCAAAATTCGGCTTTCTTTCGGAAAGAGTCTTCCATATAAGGTCAGGATTTCGTAGAGCATCTTCAGAAGACTTAGCAATTACATTAGACCGGTGGAGAGCCAATTGTTTTCCAAACTTTCTTTTTGTAAGGAGTCTAACGGCATTTACAACCCCCATTCTCGGCCGTCCACACTCCTTCCAAACAGAAAGCCAAAATTTTGCCTGGTTGCATGCATTAACTAGTCCAGCATTTTGCGACCAACCTGAAACTTGCGTACCGGTCTTAATTTTCTTTATGGGAACAGCAGCTTCCTCAGCTGAGCGAAGAGCGTGTGTAATTTGGGCGGCATATATATTAAGTTCAAATCGGGCCTCTTTCGGTTCAATTCGTCGTGACTGGATCAGAAGGTTAAATGGGATTTTAATTTTAGCTAAAATTTCATCCGAAACTTCCGTGTAAACCGACGTATTAACATTACTCCAATCCCGTATTTGTGTCCATTTTTTTGTAGTTTTTGCTGCGTTATTTTGGTGTGGATGCTCAGATTGTGTAGCGGTAGGTGTGATTGCAGTTCTATTGAAAAATGGTCAGAAGTAAAAGTAGTGTCAGACACCCGTACTGAAGTAGGGAGTAGGTCTTTAGAGCAAATAACATGGTCTAAATTAGAAGTACTTCCTGTGTTGTGTATGTATGTAAAATTTTGTTTTTTTTCTAAAATGGTAAATGTATCATCTAGGAGACCATGTACCATACTTTCACGATCACCAGTAAAAAGCGCGTTAGTTTCAGTAAATTCAGCACTCATAGGACAGTTAAAATCACCTAATATTACACAAGGCAATCTTTCTAATCGGATTTTGCCAAGACATTCAGCTAATTTACGTAAACTTTGCGCAAATTCGGAATGAGATGCGTCATCACGATAGTCGGTTGGCATGTATACGTTCACAACAACAAAATTACACACTTGAACCGCTAGAATGTTTTGCGTTGAAAAAAACAACTTTGATTCAACATCATTACGAATATACGTCACGAGTTCCCCGGAGGGCCTTCCTTGGTCCTTTTGTCTGACTGCAGGAACAACATACATGTTATTAGCACTGAAAATGTCCAGTTGACCTACAGAAATAGGAAGAGCAAAGTGCTCTTGGATACACACAATTTGATTTCTTTTTAGCATTTCACAAACTATTGGGTGCCTTTCTGCGAAATTCCCATTCATATTCCAAGATAAAATGTTCATTGAGTAGCACGGGCAAGCCTATTAGCTGTTGAGTCTGCGTTTGCAGGTTTATTTGCCGAGCAACGGACGCTGTAGCAAGAATGTCCACTAGTGTTGCAGCTTATGCAAAAAAGCGGTTGTTTACAGGGATTGAGACGATCAGATGTATGTTCTACGGATCCACATCTGGAACATTTGGGCTGATTGGTGCACTCGGATGCTAAATGACCGACTTTATGACACGAGTAGCATCGTCTTGGAGTGAACACGAATACTGAAGCTTTGAAGCCCCCTCATGTTCTGTGCAGACTATACAATTCGTCAACCGCTGCTTGGCCAAGCTATTTCTAAGATAGTCTTTCTTAACTTTAATTTGCTTATGCTTTTATCATTAGACGTAACTGACATAGGCACTTATAAATACATCTTCAAGACGAACGTTGGCACGTTCTAGAGCTTCAAAATTAGTGGCCAAATTTTATATGTCATATCAAAATATTAATTACAAGCTGGACCCCTATGAACCAGCGCCCAGGGTAGGCTACCTCTCTTAACCCTACTCCCATTAGATATGTCCCTGTGAGTAGAAATGCAGAAGCAAATTGGACGAACAAAATATTTTTCTCTCTCTAAACTTGAATTTCAATATACTATTCATATTTGAATAGCATAAATTTGAATTACAACTTGCTATTTATATTTGATATGTAAATTAGATTTGGATGACAAGTAATAACTCAAACAATGGAATATCCATCTTTAGACAACAACGCAGGAGCAAAAAGAATGAATAACTTGTTCTTGGGTATTATAACATGTAAATTCTGGTTGGTTTGATTGTAAATAGAACAAAAGTTCAATTTTTCAAAAACCTGTAGAGGAAAGGCTAATGAACCATCTTTGAAACTCGATAACTTACAAGAGAAAAATTCAGTTAGTCTTAGTAAAAAATCTGAAATACAACAAGCTATTTATACTTGATAGAAAGAAAAAAAGGAAACTATGATTGGATATATATTTAAGGTAAAATCTAAGAAGATAACTTGAACAGTGTCTCAACTCTTTGCATCAAATTCACTGATGCAGTTTGTTTCCGGAGACTAGTTACGTCCTAATGTCAAATAGTTAAAAAACTAACTCTTATTTTAAAGGTTACATTCATTTGACTTTCAGATTCATAACCAACTTAACTACATCCAGTTCTCCTTTCCCTATGCCTGAGCGTAGCCTTTGGTTATACATTGTGATAAATAAGCACAAACAAATGTAAACCAGTAAAATTAGCAAACATTGTGACACATCTAGAGCTACTTCCAGCCTAAATATGTCCTCAGTGGCTTCCCAAAATACATCCTTCCCCAATGGGGTCAATTGGAATGGGTTTGGGATGCTATGGAAGGGCCATTCTGAACTTCTCTCTAGATTTTGAAAACACTACTTTTTGTATCATCGTTGAAAAGGGGCTGTTTGGTCTTTTCATTCAAAAAATTACGAAAACTGAAAAATCCCCCCCCCCTAGAGTGAATACAATAAAATGTGGTAAACCTGGAGAACTGAACTATCCAGAAAATGTATACTCATTTTCGTGCTTTTGTTCACGTTTTTGATAATTCAGCATAATTTACACTTAACTGAAAAAAAATGACAGTGGATTTTCTGTTTATTATACATATACTGATATTTATTCCTCAAAGTCTCAATAGTTTTCTATTTATAAAAGTAAAAAGAAGTGAAAACATTTTAAATACGTTTTGTTTTCGGTAGAGGCCATATTATGTTCTGGTCTTGAGATGGCATTTGGGTTTGTCAGCCCTACTCATGTTAATTTTTGTTCCTTTTGAGTTTGACTCACTTATTTATTGTAGTTAATTAAAAAAAAAACTGTCTGAAAAATAAGTTTTTCAAAGAAAAGTAAAGACCATTTTAAAATTAAGCTCAGCAGATACAAATACCTATTAAAATTCAAACTCAAAACGACCAAAAATTACTATTAAAGAATAAATGAAACCCAAAACCAACAGAAATTAAATAAAAAATCATAGTAAAAAACATACACCAAGTAATAATGTAAATGAATACATAGATCTTAAAGCGAATAATGCTTAGATTGAATATGAATATCAAGTTTAAAACGAAAAAAAAATTCCTATTGAAGCATAAATTAAACTTAAAACGAACAGAAATTAAAAAAAACAATCAATGCAAACAAACTTACAATAGATATTAATGTAAATTAATAAATAAATCTTAAAACGAGTGAAACTTAAATTGAATATGCAAACCAAGCTTAAATCGAACAAAAATCACTACAAACAAGACTTTGGGTATCACCTCCTTCTCTCACTGTAAAAGTCTAAAACCTACTGCGTCATTGGCGCTTTACTGAAAACCAATTTTATGACAAATATTTTCTTTTGCACTTAATATTGAAAATAAACATTAAAATTATAGTAACATTCTGAACTGATGAGCCTTCAGCAATTAATATCATTATACATCAAATATTCAGTTTAATTTATTAGCTGTTTTTAACGTTGTTGAAGACGAATATACGAGTCTGAAAATTCCCTGTTCGACACGCATTGGAGAAGTTCTCACTACTTTTTTGAAGATATGTCTGAAAATTCCCTGTTCGACACGCATTGGAGAAGTTCTCACTACTTTTTTGAAGATATGTCTGAAAATTCACTGTTCGACACGCATTGCCAGCCCAGTCTTGATGCAACCTATTGCCCAAAATACTTGATAAATTCAATTCAAGTCCCTGTTCGACACGCATTGGAGAAGTTCTCAATACTTTTTTGAAGATATGTCTGAAAATTCCCTGTTCGACACGCATTGCCAGCCCAGTCTTGATGCAACCTATTGTCCAAAATACTTGATAAATTCAATTCAAATGATAAATTCTCGTAGTTTCACTACAAACAAGTGTTTGGATACTGCCTCCTTCCCTAATTGTAAATAAAAACCAAAAGCAAACTGCGCCATTGGCGCTAACTAAAAACGAATTATATTACAAATATTTTCTTTTCCAGTTCTTACAGTATTGGAAATAAAAATAAAATTACAGTGAAATAAATTCTTGAAAGGATGGATCGTTCAACAATTAATATCATTACAACAAATATTCAATTTGATGTTCTTTATGCTTTCCAAGACTATACAAGATGCATATAGTTTTCAGTAAAGCGCCAATGACGCAGTAGGTTTTAGACTTTTACAGTGAGAGAAGGAGGTGATACCCAAACTCTTTTTTAATCTTTTTTAATAATATTAATTTACATTAATATCTATTGTATGTTTGTTTGCATTGATTGTTTATTTAATTTCTGTTCGTTTCAAGTTTCATTTATACTTCAATAGGAGATTTTTTTTTCGTTTTAAGCATGATTTTCATATTCAATCTAAGCATTACTCGCTTTAAGATCTATTTATTCATTTATATTATTACTTGTTGCATGTTTTTTGCTATGATTGTTTATTTAATTTCTGTTCGTTTTGGGTTTCATTTATTCTTTAATAGTAATTTCTGGTCGTTTTGAGTTTGAATTTTAACAGGTATTTGTATCTGATGAGCTTAAGTTTAGAATGGCCTTTACTTTTCTTTGAAAAACTTATATTTTGGAAAGTTTTTTTTAATTGATTTTTGTTCGTTTTTGATTGCAAAAAGTTTCAAGTTTTTAAAAATTCCTTATTTCAAAATCAAACTTTTCTTTAAAAATCAAATGTTCATCAAAGTATAAAAACGGGTATCAAAGTAATAATATCAAAGTGAAAAAATGGGTTGTGTCAACCTTGGAGTTTTTATTATCTGATGTTTAAACTATTTTTAACAAAATGGCTATCTCAAAATTTTTATCGGATGGTTTGGGGGAAAAGGGCGTGTGAAAGGGGGGGGGGGGGCAACTGAACCTTTAGTCTCTTTTGACTGTTTAAAAGTGAACTAGAACTTTCTATTTCCAATCAAATGAGCCCTCTCTGAATTTTATACGAGCATCCCTTCTATAAAAACCATATATATACAACGCCTGAGCCTTGGGCCCTGGGGGAGTTATGTCGACCTAGGAGATTTAATATCTGATGGTTGAACTAAAATGGTCACCTCAAATTTTTATTGGATGGGTTTATCCACCCGAAAAATCCAAAGTCGTGGAGGGCGAGAGGGGGTAGTTGCCCTCCGATCTTTTTTCACTCTGAGAAAATGAAGTACAACTTTTAATTCCATCCAAACGAACTCTCTCTGAAGTTTATACGAGCATCATTTTCATAAAAACCACATATGGCCCCAGGACATAGCTTACAATGCCTGCCCCCGGGCCGTGGGGGGATGTGTTGACACCAGAGTTTCGTTATCTGAACTTTGAACTATTTTGAAAAAATGGCTCTCTCAAAGTTCTTATCGGATAGGTTTGAGGAGAATAGGGCGTGGAGAGGGGGACTAGATGCCCTCCGATCTCTTTTGACTCTTAAAAAGTGAACGAGAACTTTCAATTTCCAATTATATGAGCCCTCTCCAAAACTTATACGATACCTTCCATAAGAACCATATATACCTCCAGAGCAGTACTTACAACGCCTGCCCGGGCCCTGGGGGGATGATTGTGTCGACACAGAAGTTTTTCTTGTCTGACCTTTGAACTATTTTTAACGAAATGGTCAGACGTAAAGGAGGTTTTCTTATATTATCTTTGAACTATTTTTAACAAAATGACTATCTCAAATTTTTTATCAGATGTATTTGGGGAAAAAGGGCTTGGTGGGGACTAGTTGCCCTCCTATCATTTTCAAATCTTAAAAAGGGCATTAGAACTCTTGATTTACAATCGAATGGGCCCCATTAGAAGTTTATACGACGACCCTTTCTATATGAAGTGCCTGTAGGAAAAAACAAATGGAGTCGGGAGGGGGGGGCTAGCTGCCCTCCAATTACTTTTGACTCTTAAAAAGAAAATTATAACTTTCAATTTCCAATCAAATGAGCCCTCTATGAAGTTTATAGGAGTATCCCCTCCATAACAACCATATAAGCCCCCATGGCATAACTTACAGCGCCTACCCTCGGGCCCTGGGGGGAAGTGTCGACACTGGAGTTTTTTGTTATCTGAACTTTAAACTATTTCTAACAAAGTGTCTATCTCAAAATTTTAATCTGATGCATTTAGGGTGGGGAGGGGGAGGGCCTAGTTGCCTTCCGATCTCTTTTGACTCTTAAAAAGTGAACAAGAACTTTCAATTTCTAATCAAATGAGCCCTCCCGAAGTTTATACGAGCATCCCTTCCATAAGAACAATATATTCCCCTAGAGCATTACTCATAATGCCTGCCTCCGGGCCCTGGGGGATTGCGTCGATACATGATTTTTTCTTATCTGACCTTTCAACAATTTTTAATGAAATGGCCATTATAAAAATTTTATCGGATGGGCTTGGGTAAAAAAGGGTGTGTCGGGGGGGGGGCTAGGTGCCCTCAGATATCTTTTGACTCTTAAAAAATGAACTAATACTTTGAACTTCCAAGCAAATGAGCCCTCTCTGAAGTTTAAATGGGCATCCCTTTCATAAGAACCATACACGCCCCCAGGACAAGACTTACAACGCCAATCCCCCGCACCCTGGGAGAGTTTTTGTTATCTAATTTGTTTTTCCAAAAACTGGCTATCTCTAAATTTGTAGCGGATGGGTTCGGTGAAAAAATGACATGGTGGGGGCTTGTTGCCCTTAACTCTCTTGACTCTTAAAAAGTGAACTAGAACTTTCAATTTCAAATCAAATAAGTCCTTTATGAAGTTTATACGAGAATCCCTTATCATAAGAACCATACATGCTCTTAGGGCATAACTTACAACGCCTTCCCCTGGGCCCTGGGGGGTTGTATTGACACCGGAGTTTTTATTATCCGACCTTTGAACTATTTTTAACAAAATTTCTATCTCAAAATTTTCCTCAGATTGGTTTGGAAAAAGAAGGCGTTGGGGGTGGGGGGCTAGCTGCCCTCGGATCTCTTTTTACTATTAAAAAGTGAGCTCCGACTTTCAATTTCCAATCAAATGAGCCCTCTCTGAAGTTTATACGAGCATCCCTTCCATTAGAACTATATATGCCCCAGGGCATAATTTACAACGCCTGCCCCCGGGCGTGGGGGGTTGTGATGACATTCGAGTTTTGGTTATTTGACTTTTGAGCAATGGGTAACTTAATGGCTATCTCAAAATTTTTATTGGATGCATTTGGGGAAAAGATGGCCTGGGGGGGGGGGGTGGCTAGTTGCCCTCCAATATCTTTTGACTCTAAAAAACTGAACTAGAACTTATAATTTCCCATCAAATGAGCCCTCTCTGAAGTTTTTACGAGCACCCCTTCCATAAGCACCATATATGCCCCCAGGGCATAATTTACAACACCTGCCCCGGGCCCTGGGTGGTTGTGTCAACACCGGAATTTTTGTTACATGATCTTTGAACTATTTTGAACAAAATAGCAATCTCAAAATTTTAATCGGATGTATTTGTGAAAAAAGGTCGGGGGGGGGGAGCTGGTTACCCTCCGATATCTTTTGACACTTAAAAAGTGAACCAGATCTTTCAATTTCCAATCTTATGAGCCCTGTCTGAAGTTTATACCAGCATTCCTTTAATAGTAACCATATAGGCCCCTAGGGCATAACTTATAACCCTTGCCTGAAGCCTGTGGGGGAGTTTCCTGCTCAAACATATAATTTCCAGAATTTTCAACTACGTTGAACAAAATGGCTATGTCAAAATTTGGATAGCCCTCACTGAAGTTTATACCAGCATTCCTTTAATAGTAACCATATAGGCCCCTAGGGCGTAACTTATAACCCTTGCCTGAAGCCTGTGGGGGAGTTTCCTGCTCAAACATATAATTTCCAGAATTTTCAACTACGTTGAACAAAATGGCTATGTCAAAATTTGGATAGCCCTCTCTGAAGTTTATACCAGCATTCCTTTAATAGTAACCATATAGGTCCCTAGGGCATAACTTATAACCCTTGCCTGAAGCCTGTGGGGGAGTTTCCTGCTCAAACATATAATTTCCAGAATTTTCAACTACGTTGAACAAAATGGCTATGTCAAAATTTGGATTGGATGTGTTCGGGGAAGTGGTGGGCATGGAAGGGGTGTTAGTTGCCTTCCAATCACTTTCGACTATTAAGAAGGGACCTAGCTATTTAAATATCCAATCGAATGAGCCCTTTCTGAAGTTTCTACGACAACACTCTCGATAAAAACCTTATATGCCCCCAGGGAATAACTTACAACCCTTGCCCAGAGGGCTGTGGGGGGGGGGGGGGGAGGTTTATCCCTAAAGACCTAATTTCCTGAATTTGCAACTAATTTGAACAAAATGGCTATCTCAAAATTTGGATTGGATATGTTTCGGGAAAAGGTGGGCGTGAGAGGGGGGTTAGTTGCCCTCCAATCACTTTCGACTATTAAAAAGGGCACTAGCTCTCTGAATTTCCAATTTAATCAGTCCTTTTTGAAGTTTTTATGACAAAGCTTCTTATAAAAACCTTATACCTTATATGCCCCCAGGGCATAACTTACAACCGTTGCCCTGAAGGCTGTGGGAGAGTTACCTCCTAAAAAACATAATTTCTATCTAAAAATCGACTACGCTGAACAAAATGGCTATCTCAAAATTTTGATTGGATGTGTTTGGGAAACTGGTGGGCGTGGAAGGGGTGTTAGTTGCCTTCCAAGAACTTTTGACCCTTAAAAAGGGCACTAGAACTCTCGATTTCCAATCGAATGAGCCCCCTTTGAAGTTTCTACGACGACCCCTTCCATATGAAGCGCCTCTGGGAAAAAAAAGTAATAGATAATAAAACCTTGGAGCCGTATGGCCTTTACTATAGGCATCGCTATAGCGTTGCGTCTTATTACTGTTCGTTTTGAGTTTCGTTTGTTTATTGATGGTGATTTGTGGTAGGTTTACGCTTGGAAGGTTATTTGACTATATTTTTGCTCATTATTGGCTTAGTGGAGGTCTTTACTTTTCTTTGGAAAACTTTTTTCGTGGAAGAAGTTTTTAAATTCATTTTTATTTTATTTTTTTTATTGACATAGTCTTATTTATGGAAGAAAAATAATATTTTGTGTTTTTGGGGTTTGTTTTCTGTAAGAATCAATCGTTTGGCTTGCTATTTGTATATTGAAGAAAGTCTTTCAACAGTTTCTAATCCTGACACAAATAGCATTGTTTAATTTCAGTCTATATCTCCTCAAGTAGACTGGAAAAATAAAACTTAAAATCATTCCAAAAAGATTCTATCTCTGTTTTTGATAGCCTGAATACACTCACACTCTTTTGATTTATTTATTTTTAAGATCAGAAGTAGTAATAGTAGAAGCCCCGAAAGTTTTAAATTAATATCCCCGTCGATCTCAATGCATTGCTGAGGTTCCTTATTGGCAACAACATACACAGTGCCTGTTGTTTTGGTTTTAAAGCAACATTTAGTTTTAAAGCATAATAAACCAATTTCATAATTGTGGGGATTTCGCATATCCAATATCCCTAGAGACATCAGGACTGATCTACTGTTGTGAACAAAATTAATGTCTTAAAATTTTGATTAAATGTGCTTGGAAAATGAATGGGCTTGGAAAGAGGGCTCCTTGCCCTCCAATCTCTTCTTACTCCTAAAAAAGGACACGTATAACTTTTAATCTTGAATCTAATTACCTCATTTAAAAATTTCAATTTAATTTCTAGCTATTTTAGAACGGCACTACCTGTGATATTGCTTATAGGCCCTTTTTAAAACCTGCATGTATATTGTTTTTTCGTTTAATTGAAATTTCCCATAAACGTTCCCTAAAAGTTTCACCCAAATACCTTAGCGACATAAGTTACAGTAACTGTAGCGGCAATATTAATAGTATACGCATTGCCCTTTGGTGATTTTAATGTCATTCTCGTCAAGTACTTGAAGTTTCAACTTGATATAGTTAGCCGTTCTATTGACATTCCTGAAACATCCTTTTGATAAACCATATAATTTTATACTTAGCCTATATAATTTTCATTTTAATATTATTAGCCTTGTAAGTTTCTGCAATAGTGGTAGCAGTTGAAGTAGCAGCAGTAGTAGCAATAGTAAACATAGCAGTGGTAGCAGCATTAGTAGTAGCAATCATATATTTCCTTTTGATCAATTTGTCTTCCACTTTAAGTATTTTCTGAAATGGATTCTCAAATCCATTCTTGATATATGCACTTCTGACAATGTACATCAACATGGTGTCTTTTGATTTAATTCGAATTTCCGCATGATACTTTAAATGTTGTACTGTGGTTGTAGTAGCAGCAGTGGACGCAGTAGTAGTGGTGGTAGTTGCAGCAGTAGTAGTAGTGCACAAATATAACTTTTTTGGCCAATTAATCATCTCCCTTGTACTTTCCTGAAACTTCCAAATTAATATACTCAGTCATTTCCAAGTTACGCCCATTTGACTTCACGTATACATATAACATGTTTTAATTTAGTTCTACACTCCTCTTAACCTTCTCTGAAAGCTTCACCTGAATATCCGTCACGTTTTTGGAAAGTAAAGGTTGAACATGCATACCTTCCTCAATAAAAAATAATATATATGAACAGTGAACGAATTGCCTAACTTACAGCCCTTCTTCCGAGGGCTGTGAGGGGTTTGATATCCCCAGCGGCATAATTACCGGATCTTTCAACAATGCTGAAGACAGCAGACATCTCAAAACTATGATTGGATCTTTCTTTTGGAAAATGATATTCGGGGGAGAGAGGGCTGGTTGCCCTCAATTCACCTTTGACTGTTGAAAAGGGCACCATAACTTCCTGTTTCAATTCAAATGAACCCTATTCAAAGTTTATATGACCATCCATTCCATAAGAACCTTACATCCTCTCGTGGAATGACTTACAACCCTCGTCCTAAGGTTCTGAGAAGCTATTTGAACCCAAAAGGCATTTTTATACGATCTTTAGACTATTTTGAACAAAATTTCTATCGGATGTAATTTCAAAACTGCTATCGGATGTATTTGGGAAAATAATACGTGAGGTGGGGCTAGTTGCCCTACTATCACTTTTGTTTCTTAGAAAGGACACTAGGACTTCTGATGTCCAATTGAATAAACCAGATCCAAAGTTCATACGACCACCTTGTCCATAAATGTCCACAATGGGCAAGTAATATAGCATATAGCCCTTGCCCTGAGGGTCTTGGGGGTGTTATCCCCAAAGACATAATTACTGTACCTTTCAAATATGGTTAACACAATGACTATGTAAAATTTTGATTGGATTTGATTGAGGGAATTTTGGGCGAGGAGGGGCTAGTTGCCCTCCAATTACTTTCGACTATTAAAAAGAGCACTAGAACTTTCAATTTCTATTCCAGTGAGCCCTCTGTGTAGTTGATGTGACCACCCTTTCCATAAGAACCTTTTATGCCCTGGGGCGTAACAACCCTTGAACTGAGGGCTCTGGGGGTTTTAATCTTCAAAGACATAATTATTGGACCCTTTATTAACTATGCTGAACAAAATGGATATCTTAAAATTTTGATTGGATGTATGTGGGGACATGATGGATTTGGAGGGAGTTTGGGGGGCTGGTTGTCTTCCAATCCCTTTCAGCTATTAGAAAGGGCAGTATAACTTGCAATTTCCAATCGAATGAACCCCTTTCGAAGCTGCTACGATAACTCCATCTATACGAAGTGTTTTGGTGTAAAAAAAAGAATATATATATATATATATATATATATATATATATATATATATATATATATATATATATATATATATATATATATATATATATATATATATATATATATATATATATATATATATATATATATATATATATATATATATATATATATATATATATATATATGTATATATGTATATATATATATATATATAGTATATATATGTGTGATGTGTGTGATGTGTGTGTGTGTGTGTGTGTGTGTGTGTGTGTGTGTGTGTGTGTGTGTGTGTGTGTGTGTGTGTGTGTGTGTGTGTGTGTGTGTGTGTGCGTGTGTGTGTAGCCCACATAGCTCTTTACTGAGGCAGCGCAATTGCACTGCCTATGATCATTGAACTATTTTTTTTAACAATTGACTATCTCAAATTTTCTATGAGACGCATTTGGGAAAAAACGGTGGGGGGGGGGAGTTAGCTACCCTCCGATCATTTTGACTATTAAAAAGGGCACTAGAAATGACCATTCCACTAAGCCCCTCCAAGGTTTCTACGACCATCCTTTCCATAAAAATATCTGCCCCTAGGATATAACTTACAACCCATGCCCTGAGGGCGGTGGGGGGAGGGGGGTGTTGTCATCTTCAAACACATAATTTCCGGGCCTTTCAACTACGTTGATCAAAATGGCGGCTTCAAAATTTTGGTTGGATGTGTTTGGGGAAATGAGTGGTGTGGGGGGAGCTTGTTGCCCTCCAATCACTTTCGACTTAGGGCACTACCCTTTTTAATTTCCAGTCCATTGAACCTCTTTTGAGGTTTCTACGTCAATGCCTTCTATAAGAAGTGCCTTGGTCTAGAAAGAAGCAAAAAAAAAAAAAAATGATAATAATACATTGTGCCCTAACCTGATGTTAGGTTATGACAGTTTTATTTTTTCACTTTAATATTATGAGAAACAGAAAAGTGCAAGTGTTTTCAGTAAAGTGCAAATTATATTCTGCTCATCAGGAGACATGGAGGGTCTCAGTCCTACTCATACAAGTTTCAGCTCGTTTTGAGTTGGACTCGAAGATTTATTTTAATTTCTGTTAGTTTTGGGGTTCACTTATTTATTTATGGTGATCGGTGGTAGTTTTATGATTGGAAAATTAATTAACTTTATTCTTGCCCTTTTTCGGTTTAATGCAGCTTTTTACTTTTGTTTGAAAAACTTACTTTGTGAAAAAGTTTGTTTTTTAATTTATCAAAAGTAAGATCAGCAGATTAATCTATATTCAACGACACCATAATGCTACTGATCCTTTCTTTAAGAGCTGCTTAGAAAATGATTTTTGGCAATTACCTAATAATATATATGATTGATAATGATTCAGAAAGAAAAATAGATCTAGAACAATCATCAAATCAGCTGCCGCAATTCAAAGGTGGTATGCTGAACAATACAAAATTGGTTCCATTACCACTAAGCCTCGTATAACTGAACCTGTGAAACTCTACCCATGTAACTGAACCATCGTGCACCTGCTCACAAGTGCAACAAAATCCCTTTTTAACCGAGCCCCGGGGTAACGCAGCCCCTGTGGAACTCAACCTCGTCAAACCGAACCCTCATGAAACTCAACCCCATGCAACCTGAACTTTCATTTAACTGAATCCTCGTGTAAATAGCCTCCTTCAAACTGAACCCTCGTGCAACTCAACCCAGTGCACCTGAACCCTCGTTCAGATACATGAAAAATCAAATTCTATTGAATTTCTGAACTATCAGAAATTAAATAGAATCCAAATATTTTTTTTTCAACAGAAAGCGAGGAGGAACATTAAAACATTAAACAAACAAAATTATTCCGTACATTAGGGGGACTACTCATTCCTCAACTCCTTGCTTTTTACGCTAAAGTTTACTTTTTGTCCCAATTCCCTAAGAACAACTGCTGAAACACAAGGGCCACACAGTTGGAACAGTGTGAAAAAAAATTTAACATAAAGAGCAAGTGCTGAGGAAGAGGCAACCTGCATTACATATAGAATAAGTTCTGTTTATTTTAAGTTTGAAAAACGCTCCTTACTGTTAGTTGAAGAAAAAGTTTTTCTAGTTTTATCTTTAAAAAAAAGAACCCTGCCTAATTATATGTAGTGTGTAACTTAAAAAAAGAAAAATATGTTAAAACGGATGATGATTTATAAAATGCGGACAAATCTAAAATAATCCTCAAATCAACTGCATCTATTCACAATGTTGAAGTTGTAAGGAGTTAGAAAACCAGAAAAGTTTTCACGCGCTATCATTGGTAATAGACAGTAGTTTATATTACTGAGAAAGCCACAAAATAACTGAAATTTTAACCAGAAAAAACTATTTCGAAATTTCTTGATGTAGGGTATTCAATCCATCTCAGAGACGCTATAATTTAAACCGTATTAAAGTATAACTGGATAGCCACACATTTTCATAGATTGCCCATGAATTTCTGTCAATTCATAGTTTTAAAAAATCATAAATGTTACTCCTAATCGTACTAATAATTGATTTAAGGTGTAAGGTAATTTTGTCCACAGCTCTAGTTCTATTCATTAAATCTTGTGTCTAATCTAAATTTTTGAATCAAACACCAGTTTGGATGGATGTGAAGGGCAGGATTATAAATTGCTTCAGAGATTCTTATGAAAACAATTTTTTTTATTCTTTACTTCTGACCAACATTCAGAATTCAGCAAAACCCGATAATCTTTCTCCAAAAAGCACAACTCTCAGAATAAAAATTTCACCATCCCTTTTCCGTATCATCAGAGTGAAGATCTATTGTAGATATTCCCGCCACCAACATTGAGGGCAATTTGCGGCAAATGAAATTTAAATTTTCATTTTTTTTTTCAAAAAAATAAAACGTCAATTTTTATCATTAAACACGACATGTGGCAACTTTCAGACTCAGTAGGATCAAAATACCCATAATGAGGCAACAAACTTCCTCTACTATTTTTCTAATTTCGTGATTGAGAGTGTCACGCTGTGACATGTTAAAATTATGACACTCTTGATCAATTTGGTCTTAGATTTCTATATTTTGTTCAAAAGAGTGTCACAAAAAACTGATTCAAGATGTATCTGCCATCTACAAAATATATCATCTTCCAACCCAGTAGTCCACCTTAGAACAAATGTCGTGCTTCTTTAAAATTCGTATATATAAATAGAATTCTTAACATGCCCGAGGCTCGTATGTGATTTTTAAACTGAATATACAGTTCTGAATGTTAAGAAAATAACCTTGAATAACTAAATGGGTATATTGACATTCAGAACCCAAATGTAAGATGTAGGATCTCTAAAAGAACAGAAGAATGTTAAAGTCGTGCTTTTTTCACGAGGGAGAGGTGGGGCAGAGGGGTTCCGGTGATTTCCCCCAAGAAAATCCGCCTTCGGATATTTCCCGCCGGTAATTTCCCCCTGAAAATTTCCCCACGTAGGAGAGTTCCCCCCATAGGAGATATCCCCTCAATGATTCCCCCCTAGGAGATTCCCCCCTAGGAGATGTCTCCCCTGCTGAAAACTATCCCCTCCCACCTCTAAGAAATAATTGCCACCGGAGACTACCCTTGCCTCGGACTTATTTGCATCAGATGTCACCCATTGCTCGAAAATTGTTGCAAAATTCTTCTCATTCTCGGCTGTCTAAAATATAAGAGCGAGAGGAGTACACTTTCTAATTCTCGAGTAAATAGTTGGGTATACACTGTAATACATACACAGTTAAAACGCTGCACTTTAAAACTAATTTTTCTTACAATAAGCCTCAGGTACTCCAGTGTCCCGACGTTCCCGTAGTTTCTCATCTGTCGTCTGGCATTTAAATCCGCATACTTTTTTTTAATTAGTTCACTGGATTGTCCCACATTTGCTTGAATCACAACCGCCCTGTTAAGTGCTTGTTCGCGCTTGAGGATGTCCAAGAACTTCCAAAGGCTAGGGTGATGAGCTGAAACTGAAGACTGCAATCTTCTAAGATAACCCTCAACATTGTTGTTTGTCCTAGGGATTTCATCTTTCGCTCTGTCGAACATATTCCAGACACAGTGCGGAAAGTTGCAAGGTATTCTCCTACTTCTACGCATTCTACGGATGTAGTTATCTTCAAAGTAGGTGATGATCGGCCCAAACACATTGTCATTAAGTTTTGCTACGACAGCTGTGAATGCAGAATGTACTTCCGGAATGGGCACGAATGCAAGAGAAGCTAGCATTTGAACGGAGACTACAAATTCATCAACGTCTCTATACCTCGTCTGAAGGCCAAGGTTTTGTTCTTTCCTGTAGATACTCTGGCTTAAGTGGAAAAAACTGCCCTTTACTTCAGTGGCTGGAAAGCCTATCCTGAAAGAATTCTGCACGCCGAACTCAAAATCAGACAATACATATGATGGACCTCCATTCGTCAAACAAGACTTTAGTTCGGTAAGAACTTTCGTATACGTGTCCTCTGACTTGTTAGGCAGCAGTGCGTAAACGCATGGAATCACCCGATCCTTCGTTCAAAAGCCCAGCCAATGTACCATCCTTCACATAGATCTTTGCCTTATACTCGCCTTGCCTTTCCTTCATCTGTCGTTTCATATTGCATTCGAAACTGACCACTTCAGCCGCTAACTCTTTCTGTTTCGTATAAACGAAAATTTCGAAAGCAATCTTGTCCACTCTATGCGTTGATTTGAAAAAATTCCATTATTTTACTAAACTTTACGTAGTTCTGATATGACACAAAGAACAATGAACTAACCCAGTATGGCACAGTTCAGGAGACTAGATAGCTTCTGAATGGAATAATCCGGGGTGCTTAACTGTTATGACATTTTAATTATGGGATTTAATTAAGAAGATTAAGAGATTAAACTAAGAGATTTCAATCTCAGTCTCAATGTCTCACGGACCTTGTGGAGCTAGGAGGGCCGGAATCTCCTAGGGGGAAAATTTCCAGGGGGGAGGGGATCTCCTACGGGGAAAACTTCCGGGGGGCATCTCCTAAGGGGTAAATTTTCGGGGGAAATCTCCTACGAGAAATTTCACCCGTAGGAGATTCTCCCCCTGACATTTCCCCCTGTAGGAGATTTCCCCCTTGAAATTTCCCCGTAGGAGATTCTCCCCCCCTCCCGACATTTTCCCTTGTAGGAAATTTCCCCCCGGAAATTTTCCCCGTAGGAGATTCTCCCGCCCTGAAAATTTCCCCCCGTATGCTATTCCGGGGGGGGGGGAGCTCCTACGAGGGAAATTTTCCGGGGGGTAAATCTCCTACGGGGGTAAATTTCCGGGGGGGGGGAAATATCGGAGGGAATTCTCCGGGGGGGAATTTTCTCTGGGGGAAATCTCCTAGACCCGGGGCAGAGATTCAATCAAATGAAAGGATTAGGAATTATACACTCAAAACATACGCCTCTTTATGGCTTTTCCAGATTTTATGGCACCCAGATATTCTTTTTCGAAGCATCATTTGATGACTGGTCTCAAACTGAATATCATGTAGTACAACCTGTTGATAAGCCAATATTTTAAGGCTATATTTTTAAGCGAGGCCCTGTAGACCAAACTTTACTTTCTTACCCAATAAGATAAAACTAAACATACCCAACTATTCTGGGACACCATTCTTTTCACTTTATCCCTTATTCGTGTGTTTCAGAGTGTTCAATCCTTATTCAATGTGTCTCAGAATGTTCGTGTGTTCCATCTTTTCAGAGAATTTTCTTTGTTATGTGTATATTTGAGTTTAACTTATTGTTCTATTAAAAATAACAAAAAAAAAACACATCTTGAGAGACACAACAGAAGAGTAAAGTAAATGAGCCAATTTGTCTGTTTTACAGGAGCTGTTTTTTTCTGCCTATCTAACTGTTGCCCCAGCTCAAACAAGACTACATGGATGAGGGCTGCTTGGTGGTCTTTTTGGAGGGGGCTACAGACCTGATTTTGGAGGTTATGGCTACAGATCTAGTTCTGGAGACTATGGCTACCCAGGCTATAAAGGATATAATGGATATGGGGCTATAGAGGTTACCCGTGCGAAGGTGGCATAGATACCGCCCATTTGGATTTTAATGATGATTCAATTTTGAATTTCTAACACTTTATCAAAAAACACTTAATTTTGTATTCTTTTTTACTGAATATTCCTAATGCACCATTTATTGTACAACTGCTTTCAACTATTGTAAAGCTAGAGCTTGAAACTATTAGAACTTAGAGTTATGAATGTGCTTTTTTTTCTAATGCCAGAAGTGTCAGTTATTCCAAAAGGTTACATATTGCAAGGCCAGAAAATTAATGCTTGGGAGCAGATGAGCAATTATGCTTCCTCATAACAACAGATAAATAATGGAATTGCCATTGAATAGTCAACACTTTAGCAAAGAGGCTGTTCTGTATTGTAATGGATCTTTGGACAATAGATTCCACAAAGGTGACCCTAATAGTGTTTAGCAGAAAGGATGGATAAAATTGCCGATGATCCGGAAGATGCAGCTAGACACCATAATAGTAAAATATTGTCCTGGCATTTCAATAAATTGAGAGGGTAAATTGAGTAGTCAATCCGGACTTGGCCCAGTTAAAGATAGGAATAGGGCCATAATGAGCGATAAGGAAAGAATTAAAGAGAGATGGGCAGAACATTTTAAGAATTTTCTAAACCGTGATAGAGTTCCAGGAAAAGATATAGAGGAATGTGGAAAAGTTTGTGATACCTTGGATGTGAAGGAAGATTTGTTTTGTGAGGAAGAATTAGCGAAAGTACTAAAAGGGTTAAAAATAATAAGGCTGGTGCTGATAGGGTGGTAAATGAGTTTCTTAAATATGGTGGCTCGGAGGTTAAAAATAAGTTACTGAAGATTATGAATATGATTTTTGAAAAAGGGGAAGTACCTAACAATTTTAGAATTAATTAAGCCAGTTTATAAGAAAGGTGATAAGAATGAGTGTGGTAATTTTCGAGGCATTAGCCTGGTCTCTGTAGGTGGCAAATTACTTAGGAATATGATACTTTTTAGACTGAGAGATGCCTTAGACAAAGTTTTCAAGAGAAGAACAATGCGGTTTTAGAAAAGGTCGAGGATGCGTCGACCAAATTTTCCCTCTTAGGTTAATAATTGAGAAGTGCCGGAGTTGTCAAACCCCTTTGATAAGATAAGATAAGATAAGTTTTATTCTTCATTAAATACATACAATATTACATGTTATTAATCCCTCAAAGGCTCATTGGCCTCAAAGGCTCTTTGGTCCTCAGTTTTATATATTATGAGCAGACGTTCGATTCTGTTGATAGAAGAGCTTTAGCAAAGGTTTTTTCCTTGTATGGTATACCGGAGAAATACATTAAAGTGACTAGTGCTATTTACGAGAATAATTTTGCTGCAGTTAAGGTAGGAAATGAGGGTAGCAGCTGGTTTTGTATTAAATCAGGAGTTAAGCAGGGTTGTGTTCTATCCACTATTATATGGATTATTTTAATGGGTTTTGTTTTAAGGAGCACGGGAAAGGCAATGGGAGACCACAGAATCGAATGGGGAGGAAAAACTCTCCTGGACTTACATTATGCTGATGATTTAAGGATTCTAGAAGAAAGTGTGAGGAAAAATGAAAGAACTTTTAGAGGTTTTGCGAGTTCAGGGTGCTAGAATAGGTTTGAAAATTAATGTTAAGAAGACTAAGTCACTAAAGCTAGGAATAAGTGAAGATGAAAAGGTGACGTTGGGTAATGAAAAGATTGATCAAGTGGGCAGCTTCACTTACCCTGGTAGTATTATTAGTAAAGATGGTGGGAGCAGTGAAGATGTTAAAAGTAGAATAGCTAAGCCTCAGGTTGTTTTTTCACAGTTAAAAAATTTTTTGGAAGAATAGGAACATATGTCTGCAAACCATGATTAGAATATTAGAAGCTACAGTGATGACAGTGGCCAAATATGGTTCTGAAGCATGGGCACTTAAAAAAGTAGATGAAAATTTGCTAGATGTTTTCCAGAGAAATTGTTTAAGGATTGCTCTGGGCACCCGGCTGACTTACCGTATTTCAAACAATAGGCTCTACGAAAAATGTGGTTCAATACCGCTCTCTAGGGTTACAATAAAAGAAAGGTTGAGCTGGCTAGGCCACGTTGTGCGGATGAAGGATGACAGATTGCTGATGATTGTTCTTTTCAGCCAACCATCTAGGGCTAAACGGAAAGCAGGTCATCCTCATCTGGGTTTGGAGGACGTCATAAAGAAAGATTTAAAGTAAATGGGAACTTCATGGGAGGGTGTAAAAAAGGAGGCATTGAATAGATTGGGATGGAGGAGGAGCGTGCGTAGCTGTGTTGGCCTCAGGTGGCTTGGTGCTGCGGTGCTTTGTTGGTAGTAGTTAGTAGTAGCAATTCCTTTGGACCTGGCCTTGGCTGGGAGCAAACACAATTTCTTTCGCGTTAGTAGGGAAGCTGGATTTAAAAAAAAAGACTCTTGCCACTTTCTGTAGGTATAAGCGTAGCTCCAGGAATAGAAAAGGGTTCATTTTGTCAGTTACCAAAATATATTTAAACATAGGTTGTATCTATTTGCTGTTATATGGATTTTTATATTCTTATGAAATGAAAACGTGAATACGAAGCGTGTTTTATAATCAAGGTCCGTTTGATCATACATACATAACGAATGATTATTTAAAACAAGTAAATTTATTTTCAAAAAGTAGATACTTCACTCTATTTAAAAGCATTATTGCCAAGTTTGTTGTGACATTTGTCATACCTCTCAACTAATATTAAAGTAAAACTTGCAAAACTAATTGCAAAACTTGTAAAACTAATTTTAAAGTAAAACTTTAAAATTTAATTTTAAAGTAAAACTGGCCGCCTGTTCCACTACCCAGGAATTCACTTCCGTTTTTACGTCATCATCATCATTGCAATGTTTGCCACTGAGGTGTTTCTTGAGGTGGAGAAACGGATGGTAATCACTCGGCGCAGGATCAGACCTGTATTGTGGGTGATCTAAAACTTCCCTGCCAAAACTGTCCTACAAATTAAGGGTCTTACCAGCAGTACGAGGTCTTGTATTGTCATGAAGATGGACAGTTTCCTTTATCAGCAAGCCAAGTTTTTTTCTTCTTTTTTTAATCGCTCTGCGGAGCTTTCTGAGGGTTAGGCAGTATACTATTGCATTGATAGTGGTTCCTCCGTTGCATGAAGTCGACCAAAAACACCATGGCTATTCCCAAACACCGCCACCATGATTTTGCGCTGGGAGAGAGGATGTTCGGCCTTAAAATTGCCAGGGGAGTGTGTGTGTTTCCATTCCATGTTCTGTTTCCTCAATTCGGGCTTGATATGCGAAACCCATGTTTTGACTCAAGTTCCACCGGTCGCCACCTCACTGGCAAACGTTAAAAAAATGACGACGCAAAAACACTAGTGAACTCTTGATTATTGTAGCCGGCGGCAAATAAATTTACTATTTGTAAATAATGAATTTACTATTCAGAAACTGCAAATAAATTTACAATTTCTTAAAATAAATTTACTTTTTTAAATAATCTTTCGTTGTGTACGTAGGCCTATGTTTAAACGGACTTGAATTAAAAAAAAAGCCAATAGCCTAACAACAAAACAAACAGTTTGTTTCTGATGTTGCCTGTATTTGCTACATTTATGCAAAGGCAAATCTCTTAAAATTTGCCAGATTTTTAAAAATCTTTCTAAAAAAAGAAAACATAACAAGTCAAGCCAAAAAATGGTTATTATAATCTGATATATTTGCAAAATATGAGCATGAAGGTGAACAAAAATCATTTTGACAAAATCATTTTCGTCTTCTTTTTGTGTATTATTGCTAGCCTTTTTATGTTCAAAGGAACCCATGGTGAGGGACAGAAAACTAATCATTTGAAAAATAAATGTATATTTTGACTTTGTATTCAAAAAGACGCAATTCCTTGAAATGTCCCATGCTATCAGAAGGGTTTCAGACAGCTTCTATGGTTGTTCCTGGTGTAGGGACAGGGTAAAGAGCAATAGATTGCAAATAACAATCTCTAACACACCGTAGATATATGCAAAGGTCATATTAATCTTGTTGCTAGCCTACTAAATCAAACACCTTCTGCTGATGCTTCCAAACGTCTCCTGAAGGTCACACCCTTATCTGTTAGTGAATGAGCTAATTCGTTGCTGCACGAAAATTCAGAGAGCTTTTCTCATGGATAGCAGAGGAAACAGTATAGCGAGTGAGTCCCTTTGTCTGTTCTACAAGTGATGATGTTCTTTTCCACTATTATCACTATTGTAAAATACCATATAGACAACCATCAGGGTGCCACCAGCCACCTGTAAGTACAAATGAATGTTACGAGTCAGCTGTACAGCGAACAAGATGAAGAACAAAAAACAGCTGGTTTTGGAGCTCCCCCTGAGGGACTAGAAGGAGGTTATGGCTACCGACCAGAATTTAGAAGCTATTATTATAGACATGGAATCAGAGGCTACGGATATTCTGGCCATGGTTACGGATGTTATGGTGGTAACCCTGACGGTGGAGGATGATTTACTGCTGATTGTTTTAGGTTTTGAGGATTTTTTTCTCATTATGATAGACTGAATCTTAAAAATAAAAGGGCTATTGTTTTATTTTGTTTGTTATTCTCCCCATATCAAATTTTCCTGCTTTCAAAACATTTTATCATAAACTTTTAGCTTTATAAGCTCTCATAATTAACATAATTTGAGGCAGTTTTACAACTTCCTATAGAAACGAAATTATCGATCTTTGTGAAGATAAGGCATATTCCTTCAGAAGTTTTTCAGCCTTTTTGGTAACATATATGTTACTTTTAAAAACGTTGAAGTTAGACAGTTTCTATGCCATTAATTACATCTTCTTGGGCGTTGGGCATTTGTATTATGGGTCGAAACTCAGATGTGGTGGGTCTCTCCAAAAAATAGTAATAATTTCATTAGGCGAAATTAAATTACTCATTTTTCCTACTTCTTAAAAATTATCTCCCAAACGCAACATAGTCTATGTCCGGCGAACTGCAGCTAACAATGCTGAATGAATTGCAAATTCTGAGTTGTGTCCTTATTGTATACTTGGTTGAAAGTCATATTTTCTGCAGAGCTTCCGTCTGTTATTTGTTCAATAAAAGCTGAAGAGTTTCTTCTGCCTACTGGGTATCGTTTCCATTTTATGAGATGCACAAACAATAAAGAAAGTTTTTGAATTTATTCGATATTTTTGGCTGTAATAAGCACATATTCACTTTACAGGCTGTAACTAACAAGATCTTTGTCTTTTTTACAGGCCTTGCTTTTCGCTAACATTTTAAGCTTTGTGACAGCTCAACAAAATTCAGAGGAAACTCAACAAAGCCAGCAGGGAATTTCTAGGATTGTGCCTCTCGGAGGTCTACTTGGCGGACTGGTAGGAAGTCAGCTTGGCGGTGGAGGAGGCTACGGACAAGGAGGCTATGGACAAGGTGGTTATGGCTATAGACCTAGCTATGGACAAGCAGGTTATGGTTACCCGGGCTCTTACGGAGGATATGGAGGACAAGGTCTTTCTTCCGGATATGGAAGCCAAGGACTTTACTCTGGATATGGAAGTCAGGGCCTCTCTCCTGGATATGGAGGCTATGGAGGTTATGGTGGTGGCTATGGAAGCCGTCCTTACGGGTTTGGAAGATAATTTGTTACTGACCCTCAAGTCTTCTTGTAACAAACGATTGCTTTTATAGTGTAGTTTCCTAGATTTTCAATAAATTATTTGTTTTATACCATGTTTTGGCTACTATAAGGCTGATCCACCACTTAGTACTGTAGATCTAGAAAAATATTTTTGGTTCAACACTGGTGTGCAGCACCGTTGATGGAAATTTGTGATCTGAACTTAAAGTTGTGACACAAATTTGAAAAAAAGTGATTAAAAAAGATACTGCTACTACAGAAATCATGTCAACAAGTTTATGGTAAAACAATTTGGGCAAGGAGCGATTTGGGCCAATAGTAACTGAAACTCTAAAATATATTACTTTGACAACAATAGATACATCTGAAGAATTAACTTTTTATGCTGATTCCAAACATATAAAACCAATTAAGTTTATGCTACGCACCAAAAAGTACGAGCCTCAGAAAAGTTGTCTGTTTTTTTTTTTAAAGTGGGAAACGCTCTAAAAGTCCAATGGATTTCAATAAAACTCACAGCGTCAGATTCAGTATAAGAGAGAACCTACTGTACAGGCTTCAAGCTCAAAATAGGCTCGGCTTGAGCTCAAGCACAAAAATGTGGAATTTTGTATTTTTGCTGGAAGAACGATCACAGATGTGTGTTTACTAGCTTGTATTTCTGTTTTTTATTTTTCAGGGGTGATAGAATAAAACCAACGGTTTACGAGACCGGTAGAGGCTTCGTTTGGACGAAAATCAGAAATTCTATTGCCCTTTTTAACCCCTTAACGCCCAGGACCAGCTACTGGTAAACGTTTGTGATAATTGCTTTAGTGCAGGGGAAAGTGGTTTTAACTATTATAAGGATACATATCGTTTTTTTGTTTAATGAAAATTAAAGAGCTTAGATTAAGGTTATGTATGGTATTGCTTGCAACATCGTTGCAACTTAAGTTTGTCGCAGCACTCTCTTCACTTTAGGCGTGCATTTGTTTGTTTGTTTTTTTTTGTTTTTTTTTTTATGCTTGGAATCGAATCAGCTTCTCTTCTGTCACCAGTACACGAGCTTCTGATTTCTTAGAGCAGATCCGAAGAAATCCTGAGCTCCCACCATGACTTGTATCGTAGGTTTTGTTGTTAAAAAGACCCTTAATTATTTTACGGATGAATTCATGGTATCAGATCTTTCCATCCACGTTACAGTCATTCTAGTGACGGTAAAATCGCCAAGCTACGATTATGAGCTTGCAAAGAAGGTTCTGACCTTGGACTTAATACTATTTTTTTTTCTCACAAAATTGGTTTGTATGCATTATTGACAAGTTGAGTCTCTCCCATTCCAAGATTTTAGTTTCTAACAAGACGTAGCTGTCCAATGGGACCACCCTTGTGCTCAGTCCCTGGCTATCTGTTTGCCTGGTGAAGCGAAAAATTTGAGCCGCAGTTCGCTGTTAAACAAAAGGCTTTGCTGTCATTCGACTTTATAGCCAAAACCCCTCCATCAGACCTGTAAGGATAATGACCATGTTCCTTTTTTTGATAGCTTTGGTTTCTTTGAAAAAACGTCCCTTCAAGTGATTTTTACGTGCAGTGCATTTGGCAGGATATCCTTGTGAGTGAAGCATTATGGAAAGATGCTTATGATGAAATTACCAAAGAAGACTTCGTGAGCGGCTGTATTTTCAACAACAGATGATATATTTGTTGCCAACTGTGGACCTGAGGGGCTGGCAGTTGCTTACTCCTCTCATAGCATAGATTAATTTCATAGGGATATCCACAAGAACCAGCTAGCACACATGGTTTGTATCTAAATCGAATCGGTTTTGATTTGTTAAACATTTTGCAGCTCTGAATACGATAGAACGATATTATTTTACTCAACCACGGAAAGTTGCTGACAGAACCTCCCATGTTGCATAAATTTAGTGTTCACGGAATCTAAAAGCGGCCTTAATTAAGCCATTTTTCACTTTCCTTGCAAATTATTTTCATGGCGTATGTTCTTCTTTATCTTCAGAAATCTGCTGCGGCTCATAACCTGTCCAATAGTAATAACTAGGTCTTCTGACCTGGACCAGTACTTTCTTTCATTGAGAAGGTAATGATATCTTGATAGTGGCACAATTCCTGAAAAACTCGTCAAGTTCTTCAAAGGTCAATGCGAAGCTGATGTGAAAATTCTATGAAGCATTTATCATTTTTTTCCCATAATATCATAGCGCGAATAGTGCCGTCATAGACAAAACGAAAATCTCGTATTAGGGCATATATATCATTTGCTGCCCTTATCTCCCATTCTAGATAGAGATTCCGATGGAAGATATCCAGACTGTGGTCTCTTTTTCCAATTTGGTATATCCCTTTGTTTTGTTTTTTCAAAGACCCATATTTTTTGGATGCAAATTTTGGAGACCCTCTCTGCGACACTGTTGGGGATGTTTTCCGTCGATGGCTTTGAGGAACGTCATACAAATCATTAGCAGCCAAAATAGAGTTGGCAAGAAGCCTGGATGGATTATCTCTAGCTGAATAATCTATTACAGAAGAACTGGTGTTATCAAGCTCTATTGACCCTGCAACATCATTTGGAAGATCATTCAAAGATTCTGTATTGTCCTCTTGCCCTTCTTCTTCGTCAATAAATACCCTCTTATCAGAGAAAATTATGACCCTTTCAATCTCTTCCTCGTCATCAATCAGTTTGCCTAGTATAACGACAGCTTGTAGTACCGAAACACCCGAAGTTCTCAATTGGGAACACTTAGTTTATGGAAGGTGTGTTCTTACTCAGTGGATATTTTAGTATAAATGCTCCACTAACTCTAATGCCCATTAGTATAGAATTCTAAAACACCAAAACAAGATTTTTCAAAAATTCACCTTTGCTGGTATTTTGTCCGAAACTATGTGTTCTCAAAAACTGACTTTTATCTACATTTCAGAAAATCCTGAAAACTCACTTGATTCTGATTTAAAGATTCAAAATTTCAAGGAAGGTGCTTGTTGGTCTTAGAATTATATGGGAAGCTTAAGAAATACCCGAGCTGCCACCTTCAAGGCAAAACAAAATTAAAATGAAACGTTCCGAAATTGGAAAGTTGAAGGCTAATGGGTTTTGACCAAAAAGTTTGATGTTCAAAGACTGGAAAAAAAAAGAAATGACTTATCATTTTGTCTTATGATAGTCTTGATAATCACAAAACATCTGTGGCAAAAAAAAGGATGAGCAAATTTGTTAATGACAAAATGTTATAGAACCATTAAACAAAATCAAAACACACTATATGCATCCAGGTTTTCAAAATGGCATATCTTCAATTTTCAAGAACAGTTAGGGAAGAGCATCAAGTTAAAATACTTAGAGAATGTTGGGGGTTTAATTTTGAACTTAGACATTATGGGCACTCCATTTGTCAATTGCTATAACTGCAATATATCAAGAACAGCTAAGATTATCGACGCGAAACTTACAGGAAATGTCGATTGGGATGTTGAATTAAGTTGACACCATATGCATCCTCGTTTCAAAATCGCATTTATGCAGTATCTCGGGAGAATTTAAGGGCATTTAGTTTAAAATTCAAAAAAAATGTTAAGGGGAATGATGAACTTAATAAAAATACGACAACGTGTATCCTATTTGTCAAAATGGTGCATCTGCAATATTTCAGGGTCACCTAAAGGTATTTTATTTGAGGATTTCAGGGTATGCTAAATCAAAAAATACCATGCACATTAAGCCTGCTTAAATGGTTTTGCAATGTCTCAGGAACAGTTTAAAATATTAAAATTAAAACTTCCATAACCAACCTTTTATATAGACAATCGACAACTTGAATAAACTACAACCTTTGCGCCAGCGGCTGTGGGTGGTTGTGTCATCTCAGGAAGCATAATAATTTGACCTCCAGTTTGTTTTAAACAAGTCAGTTATTTTAAAATTTTGATCGTATGTCTTGGGAGGAGGACAACTAAAAAGGGCCTAGAAGGTGGACTGGTTGCCCCCCAGCCACTTTTAAACATCTTCTTCAACATGCCCTGAAAGTTCAACACACTGAAAGTTCATATCTTGTTCTCAAGATACTGCAGATGCATACCCATCAACACTCCCTAAGATTTCACCTTAATTCTCTTAGCCTATTCGGAGGCACTCGGAAACAAACATTCCCGCTATTCCTAGTGATAATTTCTGCATTTGAACAAAGGGGAAATTGCATAATTTATAGTGATTGTTTCGGATATTGGGGGGGGGGCAATGGCATCCTTGGTGGCATATTTATTAGACGTTTTGACTATTTTTAACTAAACGGTCTTTTCATAATTTCCGTTAGTGTCAAACGGGGGGTGGGGCATTTAAAAAGAGTAAGAGGGGGATGCTGAAGATGCCCTGAATACCTCCAAAACACCCTGAAAGTTTCGACTAAATATCCTCAGCCATTTCTTATATATTACGGATACTCACTTTTGACTATCACCATGTGCATGGTGTCCATTGTTTGTGTTCGCCATCCCTCTCAACATTTTCCTTAAGTTTTACCTTAGTATACTAACCCTTTTTGGACACCCAGGATCAAAAATATCCCCTGTTTCCAACGAAAAACTTTATGTGTTAATAATGGACAACTTACATAGCCTATTACCCTTGTCCCCAGAGGCTCTAGGGGCTATTTCATCCTCGTACACAAAGTTATTTGACCTTTAGACTATTTAAAAAAAGGTGGCCATTTGAAAATACTGATCGAATATCTTTGGGAGAAGGACAGCTAAAAAGAGAATGGGAGGGGGGATAGTTGCCTTCGGATCAGTTTTTATGATCTCCCTCAATATGCCCTGAGAGATTGACCTTAATACCACTAACCTATCTTAAGATAGTACAGATACACCTTTAAGATAAAGTGGATGAACATGGCGTCATTTCACATAGTATAGAAAACCCCTCAGTATTTGTCAAAGTTTCACTTAAATACCCTTAGCCTTTTCGGACACACTCAGAATCAAATATTCCCCCTTTTCCAAATGATAAATCATCCATGTAAAAAACGGGCAAATTGCATAATCTACAATCCTTGGCCCGGGGCTTTGGGCGGCAAGGTATCCACGGAGACATGATCAGTCTTGAGGAAAGAAGGCATTTAAAAGGGAGAGGGGGTTTGCCTCTTCTCCAATCACTCTTCAGCATCCCCTCAACATACGCTGAAATTTTCAACTTAATGCCCTCAGGCGTTCCTTAGACATTACTGATTAACCATTTTTAAAACCAATATTCACGTAGTTTGTTAGGATTGTGTTCGACATCCCTCTCAAAATTTGCTTAAAGTTTAACCCTAATACCCTAACCCTTTTTGGTAACCCAGGATCAAACATACAATCTTTTCCCGATAAAAACCTTATCTATTAACAACGGGCAACTTGCAGAACTTCGTGGGTTGTGCCCTCGATTCGTGGGTTGTGGTGGCCTATGTCAATCCCAGAGGCTTAGTTATTTAAACTTTAGAGTGTTTTGAACAAAATGGCTATCTCAATATTTGAATCAAATACTTTTGGGGGAAGGAATGACATAGGAAAGGAACTGGTTGCCCCGCCTTCACTTTTTATTTTTATAAATGGCACTAGAACTTTCAATTTCCAATAAAATGATCCATTTCTAAAGCTGATATAACTATTCCTACCATATGCAGTGGCTATAGGCAACAATACAGCGTTGCCTTTGACACCAAACTATATATAAAACAATGTTTTTTTTTTTAACTCAAATTAAGGAGTAACATTAAAACCTAAAATGAACAGAAATTACTCCATATATGAAAGAAGACACCCCTTCCTCAATCCCTTGGTCTTCACGCTAAAATTTATATAGTACTAAAAAAACTCTTATTCTATTCAAATAGCCCTTGTGTTTTAGGAGTCATTCCTGAAGAATGTGGAGTACAAGTCAAACTTTAGCGCAAAGAGTGAGGTATAGAGGAGGAAACATTCCCCCTCATGTACGGAGTAATTTCTACTTGTTTTCTCTGTAGGTTTCAATTTTGCTCCTTCCTTTCAGTTGAAAAAAAAACTTTTTTTAAATTCAATTTCTAATCGTTTTTCAAATAATACCAGGAAATGCATCTTCCCCTCCATAAAAGTCCTCCGTGTAAAGTTCCTCCCGCATAAAATCCCCCTCTCCTAGACAATTCCGTCCAAACTGAAAATTCCCGCAGAAAACCTCTTACGGACAAGTCTCTTTGGAAAATCCTTTTGACCCTACTGTTATTTTAGAAAAAGACTTTCTAATCGTTTTTCCTGTCAGGCCAGAGATTTTGCCTCCTTGGAAGACTTTTCCTGAAAATCCACACAAAAAAAAGACGACAAAATAACGTCTTTTTTTGACAAAAAAGAGACGTGGGTGGGGGGCTTGTTGCCCTCCAATTTTTTGTTCACTTAAAAAGGAAACTAGAATTTTTACTTTCTAATCAAATAGGCCCCTTTTCGATCTTCTAGTACCATTGGTTCGATTTAATCACCCTGGATAAAAACAAGCAAATGAAGATGCATCAGGTATCTTTCTTCTGGTGAAAAATACAAAATTCCATATTTTTGCAGACGGGAGTTTCAAACCTCTAAAGTTGGGTTTTCTGCTATGCTGAATCTGGTTGCGCACTTTTCATTAAAATTCCTTGACTTTTTGAGGCTGTTTTCCCCTTTTATGAAAAGTCGCACAAATTTTCTCAGGCTCTTAGCTTTAGATGGGTAAAATGAAATTTTGTGAATTTTGTAAGTTTAGAATCAGCATACAAAGTCTTTATATATATATATATATATATATATATATATATATATATATATATATATATATATATATATATATATATATATATATATATATATATATATATATATATATATATATATATATATATATATATATATATATATATATATATATATATATATACACACACACACACACACGTATATATATATATATATATATATATATACACACATATATATATATATATATATATATATATATATATATATATATATATATATATATATATATATATATATATATATATATATATATATATATATATATATATATATATATATATATATATATATATATATATATATATATATATATATATATATATATATATATATATATATATATATATATATATATTAATTAAAAAAAATTTTCCACAAAATAAGTTTTTCAAAGGAAAGTAAAGAACTCCATCTAGTTGACCAGAAATGGAAAACTTGATATCATTCGCAAAAAAATCTGTTTACTTTCTTTGATAACTTCAATACGCTTATGCTGTTTTGAGTTGATTAAGTTTTAAGAGAAGAAACGGCACGGAAAATTTGAACGTAATACCCTCTGTTGTCTTTGGAATATTGCTGAGATGCCTTATTGGGAATTAGCATTAACACAGTGTATTTTGATTTAATCTTAAGGCAACATTTAGTTTTTAAACATAATTGGCAAATGGGAGGGTGGGCGTTTGAGGGTAGGCGTGGGAGGATGGGACTGGAAGGGGGATTAGTTGCCCTCAAATCACTTTCGACTATTAAAAAAAGCATCAGCCCTTTTTCTTTTCAATCGAATGAGCCCTTTTCAAAGTTCCCACGACAACTCCTTCGATACTAAGTGCCCTGGTCTGAACACCAACACCAACAACAAAAAATAATACAATATACCCACTTCAACCTTTGCTTTAAAAATGTCAAGCCTTTCAATCGCTTTCGACTTTAAAAAGGGCAATAGGTCTGTCAATTTCCAATCGAATAAGCCGTTTTTGAAACGACCACGTTTTCTATAAGCACCTTATATGCCCCCAGGGCATAAATTACAACCCTTACACTAAAGTCTGTTAAGGTGTTTGTCATCCTCAAAGACCTAATTTCCAGAACTTTCAACTACGTTAAACAAAATAGCTATCTCAAAATTTTGATTGGATGTGTTTGGGGAAATGGTTGGCGTGAGAGGGGTGGTAGTCACTCTCCAATCACTTTCAACTATTGAAAAAGGCATTAGTCCTTTCAATTTCCAAGTGAATGAGCCCTTTTGAAGTTTCTACGACAAAACTTTCAATAAAAATCTTATATTCCCCCAGGGCATAACTTACAACACTTGCCCTGAAGGCTGTGGGGGGAGGGGTTGTCATCCCTAAAGACCTAATTTCCAAAACTTTCAACTACGTTGAATAAAATGGCCATCTAAAATATTGATTGTATGTGTTTGCGGAAAAGATGGGCGTGAGAGTGTGGTGACGCTTTCTAATTAAGTCAATTTGGAATTTAGTAAAATATTAAGACGCAAATACAAAAGTTTAGAAATACCCCTTTTTATTAAGATAAGGAACATATCCCGTCAGGTGTATGCTTAACCTGAATTGAGAAACTACCACTTTCTAGCTATGAGCGTCAGTGGGTCCCAATAAGGTGTGGTTGAGGAAATGCATAAAAGATACATTTTATGGGGACGGTGTGCCTGATACTAATCTTATGCCTAACTGACCTGTGGTCCGTTGATTTAGAAATACCTTGGAATATTGTTGGATTATTATAAGCTTCTAAGTATCTTATTGTATTATACATTATTGTAGATTTATGATATTTGTGGTCTCCCTGGGACAACCAGTCCCAGCAGAATATATCTCTATTATCAATCCCTGTACTAGTGTATGTTAACTGAATAAAAGTATTGCATTATATCCAACCTCTCTACAATCTAAATTTAGTCCCTCGAATATTCACAGCTGGTACACCTCATTAGTCGGGTCATAGCCTAAGGCCCGCTACCAAAGTCTAATTACCTTAGGGACATAGTTTATCTCGCCTATAAAGGGAGAAATAATTCTACAACCACAAATTCACCTTAATACCTATAAAACCACTTTACCACAGCTGGTGGCATTGCGGAAAAACTGGGTCGAGGAGACCAAATTGGGTTGCAAAATTAAAAAAAAATTGAAAAGACCGTATTAGAAGGGGAAACTACGTGGACTTCTCTTTTAGCGGTGCTCAAATTAGCTAAACTTCGAGCACCTTTTTTCGAACTATGGCAATTAGAAATAGATTTGTGTCTCCTCAAAGATTTGGGTACAATAGATAAAACAAAAATCGCGAAGAAAGGAAGAAAACGAGGACAATTAACAGCCAGCGAAAAAAAATGAAAAAATATGCAAATATTTCGGTCAAGACCTCCGCTTGATCGTCCTCAGTGCAGAATAAAACTGATAAAAATATAAAAACCAAACCTTAAAATAAAAACACCAAACTAAAATTGGACGACCCTTTCCTAGTAACGGGGAAAGGGTAACTGAACTAAAAAACACAAGTCTAAATGGCATTTCAGAATTTCATTTTGCGTAAAGCACTTTTAAAGGCTGATCGCTTTCCAGTTTGATTGTTATCGGAGACTCTATTCGATTGCACAATATAACTTTGTGGATGTATGTAAAAACGATCAGAATTAATAATTTTGTCATAAATGGGACTTAGAAAACTTTCTCCAGTGTCCCTATTGAGAGCTACCTTTTGGTGAATGTGCTTTTTTATTTCAACTGCCTCTCCGAAAACTTGCGTGAGACCTTTAACGGGGGCAACGATGGAGGCCTCGTCAAACAAAATGAAATGGTGTGGATTCTCGTACACATGTTGCGCCAAGGTGGAATCAAAAACCTCAGGTCTTTGGCGTAACCTCATTGCCTTGTCGATTGAGGACCTGTGCTCAGATAACCTCTCCCCCAATTGCTGTTGGGTTCTACCAACATAAAAACAGCCACAAGAACAAGGAATTCTATAAACACCACTACCCAGAATGAGGCTGGTTTTATTCTTTGCCGTTGTTAAAAAAGTTCTGTGTAATATTTGAATTTTTAAAGGCGACGCTAAGTTTATGTTTTTTAAGGATTCTTTTCAATTTGTCACCCAATTTTGGAATGTAGGGTAAAACAGTGAAAAGTTTCCTATCATCCACCAATGGGACGGTATTTGTTGGGGCTTGTGGACCTGATGCAATCCCCTCTGCCTTTTTTCGTCTTCTGTCTATAATGGTCTCAAGTAATTTTATAGGGTAGCCATTGCAAAATAGAATGTTCTTAATATAGTTCAATTCTGAGTCTATGTGAGGCTCCGAGTATATTCTTATTACTTGGTCAACCAAAGAAATAACAACTCCTCTTTTTATGCAGGGAGAGTGGTTGGAGGAAAAATGCAAATACCTATCGTTTTGCGTAGGCTTTCTATAAATAGAAAATTCAAGGCCAGGAGACTTATTGAAAATTAAAACATCTAGGAAAGGAAGTTTGTGGTTATGTTCTAGTTCTAAAGTGAAGTGAAGGTTAGAGTCCAAAGTGTTTAGATGAGTTAAGAAGGAGTTAAGTGACTCTCCTCCATGCTGCCACGCAGAAATAACATCATCCACAAACCGACCCCAGAAACGGTGTTTCATCGGAAAGTTTTCCAGAGCAGAGATTTCAATGAATTCCATATAAAAAGTTACCAAAAATGGTGAAAGACTTGTACCCATGGGTAAACCCCTAATTTGGGTTAAGAATTGATTATTGTATCGGATATATGAGGAGGAACTATTGCAAAGACGGAAGAGACGCATAATAGTTTCTATATCCAGTGTTTTGTTGTCTATTTCATGAATAATATCTTCTAATTTCCTTTGAAGAGCTAGTTCACGTTTTTTAATGTCGCAAGAGGACAATTTGCTGTTAATTGTCCTCGTTTTCTTCCTTTCTTCGCGATTTTTTGTTTTATCATGATTAGCCAGTGTGGTCTCAGAAATTACTTACAATAGATAAAATGGAAAAAAGGCTCAATCAAGAATTTTAAAGGAGAAAAAAAAAACAGTATCTAGTTTTTAGCAAGTAGAAGTAAGTGTATAATTAGTAGTTTTCTTAGTGTTAGTAATAAATGCAGTGTAATAGTGCTGTATATCACTAAATAATAAAGAATTTGTACCGCGAATTAAAATAATAAAAAAAAAGGTAATACGTACAGAAAAAAAATCTAGCTGGACCAATGAAACTTTGGTGGAAACAGAAGAATTTTAGGCATAATAGTAGCAAATTGGGTCCTTATTCAGCCTTACTAAAGGTATAGGCTATAGACTTATTGTTCAAGAATAACACTGCTACAATTTAGCAAAGGAAGCACATAAATTGTGGTCCGAACAATCATAGGTTAGAAGCTGCCTTTTCAAAATGTTTTAGGAGTAGAGATGCTTCGAAAATATGGTATTTTCCGACGTGATAAGCAATAGAATTACCTTTGTTAAAGCTAACCCGAATACTAGGTTAGTTTGGTAGTTTCATAAGCAAAGGGAAGATAAAGATATATAAATATGTAATTAAAGTACTTGAAGAAAGGGATAGAAAAAAAGAGAAAAGTAACCTTATAAGTAAAAAAACAAATGTGGAAGCTTAGCAAAAGTCACAGAAGAAAAGCGAAAAAAAAAGAATTGTTACCCAGCTGTGATGGGAAGTCTGAATAAGGCAGGAAATTCGGTGAGAGAAACCGATAATCACAGAAAATGGAGGCACAGGGATAGGTCTTAAAAAGGGCCTCCTTTCCCGACACAGAGGACCTTCATTTGAATAATGGTGTTAGAAAAAGTTCAAATTCTGAATTAGCCGCGCAAAATGTGTCACAAGAAAGTTCAAATTTGAATTTTAAACCATGGTTGCTTTTGAGCCATGTAGATGTAAAACTACCACTGTTTGAAAACTGTTATGCTTGTTTACATAAAATTAATTAAAAAAAAACTTTCCAAAAATAAGTTTTTCAAAGAAAAGTAAAGGTCATTTTAAACTTAAGCTCAGCAAGTACAAAGACCTTTTAATATCCAAACTCAGAACTATCAGAAATTACTATCAAAGAGTAAATGAAGCCCAAAACGAACAGAAATTAAATTAACAATCATCGCAAAAAACATACAACAACTAATAACATAAATGAATAAATAGATATTAAAGAGTGTAATGCTTAGGTTGAATATGAAAATCAAACTTAATACGAAAAAAAAATTTTGCTATTAAAGTAAACTTAAATATAAATGAAACTTAAAACGAACAGAAATTAAATAAACAATCAATGCGAACAAAAATACAATATACATTAATGTAAATGAATAAATAAATCTTAAAACGAGTGAAACTTAAATTGGATATTCAAATCAAGTTTGAATCGAATAAAAATAACTGCAAACAAGAGTTTGGGTATCGTCTCACTGCAGAAGCTTAAGACCTACTGCGTCATTGGCGCTTTACTGAAAACAATTCTTTGAAATATTTACACTTTTGTAACTTTAAGAAATAAAAAATTAATTAAGATATTAAGGAATAAATATCAGCATATGTATATTAAACTGACAATGCACATTTTTTTTCAGTAAATTCATTTGAATTTTTTCAGTAAAGTACAAATTATATTTTGGCTTTTAGAAAGCATAGGGGCTTTGAACCCTACTCACATTAATTTATGCTCGTTTTGAGTTTGACTCTAATATTTATTTTTAATTTTTGTTCGTTTTGGGTTTCATTTATTTATTGATACTGAATTGGGGTAGTTGTATGTTTGGTAGATTATATGATAGTCCGGACGCAAGGTGTTGAAAATGTGAACCATACCACGACGGAGTGGAGCTGCTACGAGAATTAGCCTACCCTCCACCCCCTAAATTGACCTTGCGGATTCAAGAATACCAATGGCACATTGCTTGCGTGTGGTGGAACACTCCGAAACTTAAAATTTTATTATATTTTGGTGATTCATGCAAGAAAATACATGTTCCACAAAGTTTGAGGTGCAGTTTTCCGCTCAAATAGAAATGCCTAGAAGCAATAGAATGTTTTCATAACAAACTAACACGATTAGTTACAAAAAATGGTAGAGTTAAAAAAAAAATCGCAAAACTATATGACTCTTTAACAGTCTTGGAAAGTATAAACAAAATCAAATTGAATATTAGATATATAATGATATTAATTGTTGAAAGATCCATCAGTTCAAGATTTTTTTTCACTGTAATTTTACTTTCGTTTTCAATGCTCTAAGAACTGGAAAAGAATAAATTTGTAATTTATGAGTATTTCGTTTTCAGTGAAGCACCAATGACGCAGAAGGCTTTAGGTTTTTACAGTTAAAGAAGGGGGCAGTATCCAAATTTTGCTTGTAGTGAAACTATATTTGTCTTGATCAATCTTGAAAAGAACTAATAAATTAAACTGAATATTTGATGCATAATGATATTAATTGCTAAAAGCTTATCAGTTTAGAATTTTACTGTAATTTTAATATTTATTTTCAATATTAAGTACAAAAGAAAACATTTGTAATATAATTCATTTTCAGTAAAGCACCAATGACGCAGTAGGTTTTAGGCTTCTGCAGTGAGACGATACCCAAACTCTTGTTTGTAGTTATTTTTATTCGATTCAAACTTGATTTGCATATTCAATTTAAGTTTCACTCGTTTTAACAATTATTTATTCATTTACATTAATATATATTGTATGTTCTGTTCGCATTGATTGTTTATTTAATTTCTGTTCGTTTTAAGTTTCATTTATACTTCAATTGCAAAATATTTGTTTTCATTTTAAGCTAGATTTTCATATTCAATTGAAGCATTACTCGCTTTAAGATCTGTTTATTCATTTATATTATTGCTTGTTGTATGTTTTTTTCTATGATTCTTTATTTAATTTTTGTTCGTCTTGGGTTTAATTTATTCTTTAATAGTAATTTCTGGTCGTTTTGAGTTTTAATTTTAAAAGGTATTTGTATCTCCTAAGCTTAAGTTTAAAAATGGCCTTTACTTTTCTTTGAAAAATTTAATTTTCGGAGAGTTTTTTTTTTAATTAATTTTTGTTCGTCTTTGATTGCAAAAAGTTTCAAGTTTTTATGGCATGGGGAGGGAGTGCTTACCGTCCGATTATTGTTGACTTTAAAAAACGGATCTAGAACTTTCAATTTAAATCGAATGAGGCTTTTATCAAAGTCTATACGATTAACTCCTTAAGGAAAACCTTATATATAACAATAGACAGCTTGCATAACTTGTGTACAGCGATTGACAACAATGAATAGATTGAAAAAATAGCTCCAATAAGGGGGTTTAGACCATTTCTATTGCTGACACAAAGGGATCACGACTGTTTGGAATTGACCTTAATAGGAATTTGTGTGCCAAAGCAATTTTGCATCTATCACAGAGTATGTAATTTAACCTTATAATTGGATAATTATAATAGATTTCCTATGTGTTCTTCCAATAAAAAACCCCTTCCCATAAGTTATAAACCCCCTTAATAAGTTGTGCCACTGGGCATAACTTACAACGCCTACCCCTGGGCCCTGGTGGGGCTGTATTGAGACCGGAGTTTTTTGTTATCAGAACTTTGAACTATTTTAACAAAATGTATATCTAAAAAAATTTTATATGATGTATTTAGGGCGTGGAGGAGGGAGAGGGGCTAGTTACCCTTCAATCTCTTTTGACTCTTAAAAAGTGAACAAGAACTTTCAATTTTCAATCAAATGAGCCCTCTCTAAAGTTTATACAAGCATCTCTTCCACAGAGAATAATATCAAGGATTCGGAGAATCTTTAAATTACAACCCGTACCCTGAGGGCTTTGGGGGAGTTGTAATCCTCAAAGACCTAATTTCCAGAACTTAAAACTACGTTTAATAAAATGGCTGTCTCAAAATTTTGATTGGATGTGTTTGGAGAAAAGGTGGGCGTGAGAGGGGGGTTAGTTGCCCTCAAATAGCTTTCTACTATTACAAAGGGCACCAGCCCTTAGAATTTCCAATCGAATGAGCCTTTTTTGAAGTATCTACGACACAGCCTCCAGTAAAAACCTTATATGCCCCCAGGGCATAACTTAAAACCCTTGCCCTGAGGGTTGTGGGGGATTGTCCTCCTCAAAAACATATTTTCTATCCGGAAACCATCTACGCTGAACAAAATGGCTATCTCAAAATTTTTATTGGATGTGTTTGGGGAATGTTGGGTGTGGGGGGGCTAGCTGCCCTCCAATCACTTTCGACTATTAAAAAGGGCACTAGCCCTTTTAATTTCCGATATAATGTGCCCTTCTTGAAGTTTCTACAACAATGCCTTCTATAAAAACCTTATATGCCCCCAGGGCATAACTTAAAACTCTTGCCCTGAGGGTTGTGGGGGAATGACCTCCTCAAAAATATATTTTCTATCCGGAAATCAACTTCACTGAACAAAACAGCTATCTCAAAAGTTTGATTGGATGTGTTTGGGGGAATGATGGGCGTGGGGGGGGGGGGGCTAGGTGCCCTCCAATCATTATGGACGATTAAAAAGGGCACTAGCCCTTTAATTTCCAATTGAATGAGCCAGTTTTGAAGTTTCTACGACAACGCCTTCTATAAAAACCTTATATGCCCCTAGGGCATAACTTAATACCCTTGCCCTGAGGGATGTGGGGGAGTGTCCTCCTAAAAATATATTTTCAATCTGGAAATCAACTACGCTTAACAGAAATGGCTATCTCAAAATCTTGATTGAATGTGTTTGGGGAAAAGGTGGGCATGAGAGGGAGGTTAGTTGCCCTCAAATCACTTTCGTCTATTAAAAAGGGCACTAGAACTGTGAATGTTCAATCTAATGAGTCTGTTTTGAGGTTTCTCTGAACCCACTTAATATAAAAACCTCACATGCCCCCAAGGTAGAGCTTATAATTCCTGCTCCGAGGGTTGTAGAGCATTGACCTCCTCAAGTACACCCATACTGTCCGGACGTCCACAATGCTGGACCAAAAGGAAATCTCGCACTTTTGATGGTTTGGGGTTGGTGTAATGATGGGCGTGGGGGGGGGGCTAATTGATCTCTAATCACTTTCGACTATTAAAAAGGGCCCTAGACTTTTGAATTTCCAATTGAATGAGCCTGGTTTGAAGTTTCTACGACAACGCCTTCTTTAAAAACCTTATATGCCCCCATGGCATAACTAAAATCTCTTGCCCTGAGGGTTGTGGGGGAATGTCATCCTCAAAATATATTTTATATCAGGAAATCAACTACCCTTAACAAAACGGCTATCTCAAAAGTTTGATTGGATGTGTTTGGGGAAATGATGGGCGTGGGGGGGGGGCTAGTTGCCCTCCAATATTTTTCGACTATTAAAAAGGGCACTAGCCCTTTAATTTACAATTGAATGTGCCTGTTTTGAAGTTTCTACGACAACACCTTCTATAAAAACCTTATATGCCCCCAGGGCATAACTTAAAACCCTTGCGCTGAGGGTTGTGGGGGAGTGTCTTCCTCAAAATATATTTTCAATCTGGAAATCAACTACGCTGAACAAAATTGGCTATCTCAAAATTTTGATTGGATGTGTTTGGGAAAAGGTGGGCGTGAGAGGGGGGTTAGTTGCCCTCAAATCACTTTCGTCTATTACAAAGGGCACTACCCTCGGAATTTCCAATCGATTGAGCCTTTTTTGAAGTTTCTACGACACCGCCTTCTATAAAAACCTTATATGCCCCCAGGGCATAACGTAAAACTCTTGCCCTGAGGGTTGGGGGGGATTGTCATCCTCAAAAACATATTTTCTATCTGGAAATCAACTTAGCTGAACAAAATGGCTATCTCAAAATTTTTATTGGATGTGTTTGGGGGAATGATGGGCGTGGGGGGGAGGGGGGGCTAGTCGCCCTCCAATCACTTTCGACTATTAAAAAGGGCACTAGCCCTTTGAATTTCCAATTGAATGTGCCTGTTTTGAAGTTTCTACGACAACACCTTCAATAAAAACCTCATATGGCCCCAGGGCACAACTTAAAACACTTGCCCTGAGGGTTGTGGGGGAGTGTCCTCCTCAAAAACATATTTTCTATCTGAAAATCAACTACACTAAACAAAACGGCTATCTCAAAAGTTTGATTGGATGTGTTTGGGGAAATGATGGGCGTGGGGAGGGGGGGGGGTAGTTGCCCTCATAACTTTTTCGACTATGAAAAAGGGCACTATCCCTTTTGAATTTCCAATCGAATGGGCTTTTTTGAAGTTTCTACGACAATGCCTTCTATTAAAAATTTATATGCTCTCAGGGCATATCTTAAAACCCTTGCCCTGAAGGTTCTGGGGGAGTGTCCTCCTCAAAAATATATTTTCTATCTCGAAATCAACTACGCTGAACAAAATGGTTATCCCAAAATTTTGATTGGATATGCTTTGGAGGAATGATTGGTGTGGGGGGGGGGGGGGGTAGTTGCCTTGCAATCACTTTCGACTATTAAAAAGGGCACTAGCCCTTTAATTTCATATCGAATGAGCCTGTTTTGAAGTTTTAATGACAACGCCTTCTAATGCCCCCAGGGCATAACTTAAAACCCTTGCCCTGAGGGTTGTGGGGGAGTGTCCTCCTCAAAAATATATTTTCTATCTGGAAATCAACTACGCTTAATAAAATGGCTATCGAAAAATTTTGATTGTATGTGTTTGGGGAAATGATGGGCGTGAGGGAGGGAGGGGGGCTAGTTACACTCCAATCACTTTCGACTATTAAAAATTGCACTAGCTCTTTAACTTCCAATCGAAAGAGCATGTTTTGAAGTTTCTACAATAGCGCCTTCTATAAAAACCTTATATGCCCCCAGGGCATATCTTAAAACCCTTTCCCTGAGGGTTGTGGGGGAGTCTCCTCCTCAAAAACATATTTTCTTTTTGAAATCAACTAAGCTGAACAAAATTGCAATCTCAAAATTTTGATTGGATGTGTTTGGGGGAATGATGGGCGTGGGGGGGAGGCTAGGTGCCCTCCAATCATTTTCGACTATTAAAAAGGGCACTAGCCCTTTAATTTCCAATCGAATGAGCCTGTTTTGAATTTTCTACTACATCGCCTTCTATAAAAACCTTATGTGCCCCCAGGGCATAACTTAAAACTCTTGACCTGAGGGTTCTTGGGGAGTGTCCTCCTCAAAAACATATGTACTCTTTTAAAATCAACAATGCTGAACAAAATGGCTATCTCAACAGTTTGATTGGATGTGTTTGGGGAAATGAGGGGTGTGGGGGGGGGGTAGTTGCCCTCCAATCTATTTCGACTATGAAAAAGGGCACTATCCCTTTTGAATTTCCAATCGAATGAGCCTTTTTTGAAGTTTCTACAACAACGCCTTCTATAAAATCCTTATATGCCCCCAGGGCATATCTTAAAACCCTTGCCCTGAAGGTTCTGGGGGAGTGTCCTCCTCAAAGATATATTTTCTATCTCGAAATCAACTACACTGAACAAAATGGTTATCTCAAAATTTTGATTGGATATGTTTTGGAGGAATGATTGGTGTGGGGGGGGGGGGGTGGGTAGTTGCCTTCCATTCACTTTCGACTATTAAAAAGGGCACTAGCCCTTTAATTTTAAATCGAATGAGCCTGTTTTGAAGTTTTGATGACAACGCATTCTACAAAAACCTTATATGCCCCCAGGGCATAACTTAAAACCCTTGCCCTGAGGGTTGTGGGGGAGTGTCCGCTTCGAAAATATATTTTCTATATGGAAATCAACTACGCTGAACAAAATGGCTATCTCAAAATTGTGATTGTATGTGTTTGGGGAAATGATGGGCGTGAGGGGGGGAGGGGGCTAGTTACACTCCAATCACTTTCGACTATTAAAAATGGCACTAGCTCTTTAACTTCCAATCGAAAGAGCATGTTTTGAAGTTTCTACAATAACGCCTTCTATAAAAACCTTATATGCCCCCAGGGCATAACTTAAAACCCTTGCCCTGAGGGTTGTGGGGGAGTGTCCTCCCCAAAAGCATATTTCCTATTTGAAATCAACTAAGCTGAACAAAATGGCTATCTCAAAATTTTGATTGGATGTGTTTGGGGGAATGATGGCCGTGGAGGGGTGGCTAGTTTCCCTCCAATCTTTTTCGACTATTAAAAAGGGCACTAGCCTTCTATAAAAACCTTATATGCCCCCAGGGCATAACTTAAAGCTCTTGCCCAGAGGGTTGTGGGGGAATGTCCTCCTCAAAATATATTTTATATCAGGAAATCAACTACACTGAACAAAACGGCTATCTCAAAAGTTTGATTGGATGTGTTTGGGGAAATGATGGGCGTGGAGGGGGGGCTAGTTGCCCTCCAATCTTTTTCGACTATTAAAAAGGGCACTAGCCCTTTAATTTCCAATTGAATGAGCCTGTTTTGAAGTTTCTACGACAACACCTTCTATAAAAACCTTATATGCCCCCAGGGCATAACTTAAAACCCTTGCGCAGAGGGTTGTGGGGGAGTGTCTTCCTCAAAATATATTTTCAATCTGGAAATCAACTACGCTGAACAAAATTGGCTATCTCAAAATTTTGATTGGATGTGTTTGGGAAAAGGTGGGCGTGAGAGGGGGGCTAGTTGCCCTCAAATCACTTTCGTCTATTACAAAGGGCACTACCCTCAGAATTTCCAATCAAATGAGCATTTTTTGAAGTTTTTACAATACCACTTTCTTTAAAAACCTTATATGCCCCCAGGGCATAACTTTAAACCCTTGCCCCGAGGGGTGTGGGGGATTGTTCTCCTAGATAAGCAATTTTCTATCTGTAATTCAACTTTGCTTAGTTAAACGACTATCAAAAAATTTTTATGGAATGTGTGTGGGGAAATAACGGGCGTGGGGGGAGGGGGGCTATTTGCCATTCACACCCTTTCGACTATTAAAAGGGTTACTAGCCCTTTGAATTTCCAATTGAATGAGCCTGTTTTGAAGTTTCTATAACAACACCTTCTATAAAAACCTTATATGCCCCCAAGGCATAACTTAAAATTCTTGCCCTGAGGGTTGTGAGGGAGTGTCCTCCTCAAAAACATATTTTCTATCTGGAAATCAACTACACTGAACAAAACGGCTATCTCAAAAGTTGGATTGGATATGTTTGGGGAAATGATGGGTGTGGGGCGGGGGGGGGGTAGTTGCCCTCCAATCTTTTTTGACTATGAAAAAGGGCACTATCCCTTTTGAATTTCCAATCGAATGAGCCTTTTTTGAAGTTTCTACAACAACGCCTTCTATAAAATCCTTAAATGCCCCCAGGGCATATCTTAAAACCCTTGCCCTGAAGGTTCTGGGGGAGTGTCCTCCTCAAAGATATATTTTTTATCTCGAAATCAACTACGCTGAACAAAATGGTTATCCCAAAATTTTGATTGGATATGCTTTGGAGGAATGATTGGTGTGGGGGGGGAGGGTAGTTGCCTTCCAATCACTTTCGACTATTAAAAAGGGCACTAGCCCTTTAATTTAAAATCGAATGAGCCTGTTTTGAAGTTTTAATGACAAAGCCTTCTATAAAAACCTTATATGCCCCCAGGGCATAACTTAAAACCCTTGCCCTGAGGGTTGGGGGGGGGTGTCCTCATCAAAAATATATTTTCTATCTGGAAATCAACTACGCTGAACAAAATGGCTCTCTGAAAAGTTTGATTGGATTTGTTTGGGGAAATGATGGGCGTGAGGGAGGGAGGGGGGCTAGTTACACTCCACTCACTTTCGACTATTAAAAATGTCACTAGCTCTTTAACTTCCAATCGAAAGAGCATGTTTTGAAGTTTCTACAATAGCGCCTTCTATAAAAACCTTATATGCCCCCAGGGCATATCTTAAAACCCTTTCCCTGAGGGTTGTGGGGGAGTATCCTCCTCAAAAACATATTTTCTTTTTGAAATCAACTACGCTGAGCAAAATGGCTATCTAAAAATTTTGTTTGGATGTGTTTGGGGGAATGATGGGCGTGGATGGGGGGGGGGGCTAGTTGCCCTCCGATCATTTTCGACTATTAAAAAGGACACTAGCCCTTTAATTTCCAATTGAATGAGCCTGTTTTGAAGTTTCTACGACAACGCCTTCTATAAAAACCTTATGTGCCCCCAGGGCATAACTTAAAACCCTTGCCCTGAGGGTTGTGGGGGAGTGTCCTCCTCAAAAACATATTTTCTATCTGTAAAACAAATACACTGAACAAAACGGCTATCTCAAAAGTTTGATTGGATGTGTTTGGGGAAATGATGGGCGGGGGGGGGGGGTAGTTGCCCTCCAATCTTTTTCGACTATGAAAAAGGGCACTATCCCTTTTGAATTTCCAATTGAATGAGCCTTTTTTGAAGTTTCTACAACAACGCCTTCTATAAAATCCTTATTTGCCCCCAGGGCATATCTTAAAACCCTTGCCCTGAAGGTTCTGGGGGAGTGTCCTCCTCAAAGATATATTTTCTATCTCGAAATCAACTACACTGAACAAAATGGTTATCTCAAAATTTTGATTGGATATGTTTTGGACGAATGATTGGTGTGGGGGGGGGTAGTTGCCTTCCATTCACTTTCGACTATTAAAAAGGGCACTAGCCCTTTAATTTAAAATCGAATGAGCCTGTTTTGAAGTTTTAATGACAACGCCTTCTATAAAAACCTTATATGCCCCCAGGGCATAACTTAAAACCCTTGCCCTGAGGGTTGTGGGGGAGTGTCCTCCTCAAAAATATATTTTCTATCTGGAAATCAACTACGCTGAACAAAATGGCTATCTGAAAATTTTGATTGTATGTGTTTGGGGAAATGATGGGCGTGAGGGAGGGAGGGGGGCTAGTTACACTCCAATCACTTTCGACTATTAAAAATGGCACTAGCTCTTTAACTTCCAATCGAAAGAGCATGTTTTGAAGTTTCTACAATAGCGCCTTCTATAAAAACCTTATATGCCCCCAGGGCATATCTTAAAACCCTTGCCCTGAGGGTTGTGGGGGAGTGTCCTCCTCAAAAACATATTTTCTTTTTGAAATCAACTACGCTGAACAAAATGGCTATCTCAAAATTTTGATTGGATGTGTTTGGGGGAATGATGGGCGTGGAGGGGTGGCTAGTTTCCCTCCAATCTTTTTCGACTATTAAAAAGGGCACTAGCCCTTTAATTTCCAATCGAATGAGCCTATTTTGAAGTTTCTACGACAACGCCTTCTATAAAAACCTTATATGCCCCCAGGGCATAACTTAATACCCTTGCCCTGAGGGATGTGGGGGAGTGTCCTCCTAAAAATATATTTTCAATCTGGAAATCAACTACGCTGAACAGAAATGGCTATCTCAAAATCTTGATTGGATGTGTTTGGGGAAAAGGTGGGCGTGAGAGGGAGGTTAGTTGCCCTCAAATCACTTTCGTCTATTACAAAGGGCACTAGCCCTGGGAATTTCCAATCGAATGAGCCTGGTTTGAAGTTTCTACGACAACGCCTTCTATAAAAACCTTATTTGCCCCCATGGCATAACTTAAAGCTCTTGCCCTGAGGGTTGTGGGGGAATGTCGTCCTCAAAATATATTTTATATCAGGAAATCAACTACCCTGAACAAAACGGCTATCTCAAAAGTTTGATTGGATGTGTTTGGGGAAATGATGGGCGTGGGGGGGGGGGCTAGTTTCCCTCCAATCTTTTTCGACTATTTAAAAGGGCACTAGCCCTTTAATTTCCAATTGAATGAGCCTGTTTTGAAGTTTCTACGACAACACCTTCTATAAAAACCTTATATGCCCCCAGGGCATAACTTAAAACCCTTGCGCTGAGGGTTGTGGGGGAGTGTCTTCCTCAAAATATATTTTCAATCTGGAAATCAACTACGCTGAACAAAATTGGCTATCTCAAAATTTTGATTGGATGTGTTTGGGAAAAGGTGGGCGTGAGAGGGGGGTTAGTTGCCCTCAAATCACTTTCGTCTATTACAAAGGGCACTACCCTCGGAATTTCCAATCGATTGAGCCTTTTTTGAAGTTTCTACGACACCGCCTTCTATAAAAACCTTCTATACCCCCAGGGCATAACTTAAAACCCTTGCCCTTAGGGTTTTGGGGGATTGTCCTCCTCAAAAACATATTTTCTATCTGGAAATCAACTTAGCTGAACAAAATGGCTATCTAAAAATTTTGATTGGATGTATTTGGGTGAATAATGGGCGTGGGGGGGGGGGGGCTAGTTGCCCTCCAATCACTTTCGACTATTAAAAAGGACACTAGCCCTTTGAATTTCCAAACGATTGTCCCGGTTTCGAAGCTTCTACGACAACAACGTCTATAAAAACCTCATATGCCCCCAGGGCATAGCTTAAAATTCTTGCTTTAAGAGTGGCTACGGAGTAACCTGCTCAAAAACAAATTTTCTATATGGAAATCAACTATACTGAACAAAATGGCTATCTCAAAAGTTTGATTGGATGTGTTTGGGGAAATGATGGGCGTGGGGAGGGGGGGGGGTAGTTGCCCTCCAATCTTTTTCGACTATGAAAAAGGGCACTATCCCTTTTGAATTTCCAATTGAATGAGCCTTTTTTGAAGTTTCTAGAACAACGCCTTCTATAAAATTCTTAAATGCCCCCAGGGCATATCTTAAAACCCTTGCCCTGAAGGTTCTGGGGGAGTGTCCTCCTCAAAGATATATTTTCTATCTCGAAATCAACTACACTGAACAAAATGGTTATCCCAAAATTTTGATTGGATATGCTTTGGAGGAATGATTGGTGTGGGGGGGGGGTAGTTGCCTTCCAATCACTTTCGACTATTAAAAAGGGCACTAGCCCTTTAATTTAAAATCGAATGAGCCTGTTTTAAAGTTTTAATAACAACGCCTTCTATAAAAACCTTATATGCCCCCAGGGCATAACTTAAAACCCTTGCCCTGAGGGTTGTGGGGGAGTGTCCTCCTCGAAAATATATTTTCTATCTGGAAATCAACTACGCTGAACAAAATGGCTATCTGAAAATTTTGATTGAATGTGTTTGGGGAATTGATGGGCGTGGGGGAGGGAGGGGGGCTAGTTACACTCCAATCACTTTCGACTATTAAAAATGGCACTAGCTCTTTAACTTCCAATCGAAAGAGCATGTTTTGAAGTTTCTACAATAACGCCTTCTATAAAAACCTTATATGCCCCCAGGGCATATCTTAAAACCCTTGCCCTGAGGGTTGGGGGGAGTATCCTCCTCAAAAATATATTTTCTTTTTGAAATCAACTAAGCTGAACAAAATGGCTATCTCAAAATTTTGATTGGATGTGTTTGGGGGAATGATGGGCGTGGAGGGGGGGGGGGCTAGTTTCCCTCCAATCTTTTTCGACTATTAAAAATGGCAATAGCCCTTTAATTTCCAATCGATTGAGCCTGTTTTGAAGTTTCTACGACAACGCCTTCTATAAAAACCTTATATGCCTCCAGGGCATAACTTAATACCCTTGTCCTGAGGGATGTGGGGGAGTGTCCTCTTAAAAATATATTTTCAATCTGGAAATCAACTACGCTGAACAGAAATGGCTATCTCAAAATCTTGATTGGATGTGTTTGGGGAAAAGGTGGGCGTGAGAGGGAGGTTAGTTGCCCTCAAATCACTTTCGTCTATTACAAAGGGCACTAGCCCTGAGAATTTCCAATCGAATGAGCCTTTTTTGAAGTTTCTGCGACAACGCCTTCTATAAAAACCTTATATGCCCCCAGGGCATAACTTAAAACACTTGCCCTGAGGGTTTTGGGGGAGTGTCCTCCTCAAAAACATATTTTCTATCTGGAAATCAACTACGCCGAGCAAAATGGCTATCTCAAAATTTTTATTGGATGTTTTTGGTGGAATTATGGGTGTGGGGGGGGGGGGCTATTTGCCCTCCAATCACTCTAGACTATTGAAAAGCCCACTAGCCCATTGAATTTCAAATTGAAAGTGCCTGGTTTGAAGTTTCTACGACACCGCCTTCTGTAAAAACCTTATTTGCCCCCATGGCATAACTTAAAACACTTGCCCTGAGGGTTGTGGGGGAATGTCCTCCTCAAAATATATTTTATATCAGGAAATCAACTACCCTGAACAAAACGGCTATCTCAAAAGTTTGATTGGATGTGTTGGGGGAAATGATGGGCGTGGGGGGGGGGCTAGTTGCCTTCCAATCGTTTTCGACTATTAAAAAGGGCACTAGCCCTTTAATTTCCAATTGAATGAGCCTGTTTTGAAGTTTCTACGACAACACCTTCTATAAAAACCTTATATGGCTGAACAAAAGGCTATCTCAAAATTTTGATTGGATGTGTTTGGGGTAATGATGGGCGTGGGGAGGAGGGCCAGTTTCCCTCCAATCATTTTCGACTATTAAAAAGGACACTAGCCCTTGAATTTCCAATTGAATGAGCCTGTTTTGAACTTTCTGCGACAACGCCTTCTATAAAAACCTTATATGTCCCCAGGGCATAACTTAAAACCCTTGTCCTGAGGGTTGTGGGGGAGTTTCCTCCTCAAAAATATATTTTCTATGTGGCAATCAACTGCGCTGAACAAAATTGCTAACTGAAAATTTTGATGTGATGTATTTGGGGAAATGATGGGCGTGGGGGGGGGGAGGGGGTCTAGTTACACTCCAATCACTTTTGACTTTTAAAAAGGGCACCAGCTCTTTGATTTCCAATCGAATGAGCCTGTTTTGAAGTTTCTTCGACGACACCTTCTATACAAACCTTATATGTTCTCAGGGCATAACTTAAAACTCTTGCCCTGAGGGTCATGGGGGATTATCCTCCTCAAAAATATATTTTTTATCTGGAAATCAACTACACTGAACAAAACGGCTATCTCAAAATTTTGATTGGATGTGTTTGACAGAACTGTTCCACCTTAATCTGTCAACTTCCAGGAATTACAGCAAATATTCAGAATTAATTTAGATCAAGGAAATGGGATTTTAACTAGGAAATTAACCTTTCGAAATATACTTATAATTTTAATTTTTGGTTTTAACAAATAAAAACCTTTTTCAAAATTTTAAAGATTTTCCCTAGGATTTTCAAAATCTTTTTTTAAAAAAAAAAAACGATTTTCTATCCTCAAACAAAGGTACAACTAACAAAAACAAAATAAAGTACTGACACTAAAGTGAATCACCAAGACACAAAAAACTATTCTCCCAATGGGCAATTTCATTTTACTTTATATTGTCATGCTAAGTTCGCATAAAAGTCGCATACCTACACATAATAGGAAAATTTACACATCGTCAGAATATCTTTTAAAAGAACTTAAATTTGAACAGAACACTTAAACACAAATGATAATCTTCAACTGAAACACAATGAGATTTTCCTTTACTTTCCTTTTACCCAAAGCTTTAATTCTTTCTTTTTCCAAATTATTCAGTTCTTTTACTATTTATAAGATATCAAAAGGAAGTAAATACATCCTTTGAGAAAGGTTGGTCACACATCTTTCGCTTGTCATTTTTATCTTTCTATTTTTCCTATTTCAAAGAAATCATTTCTCCTGTCCAGTTAATCAGCATAAAACTAGCTACATCCTTATTTTGACTTAACATCAATTACTAACACAGTTTATAGTGCAATAACATACTAATCTTTACAATCATCTTACTCTTCTTATCTAAAATTGTTTCAAAGCTCTCTATGATAACCTGGAGGTTTGTTTCTTGTTTTCCTATTGCTTCCCCTAAGACTACTTGATTCTCCACTCGAGCCTACTTTAACCTCTATTTCCCCTTTATCTACTTCTACACTAACTAGACTAGGCTCCATTTGAACCTCATGTTGTTCGCTAGAAACGGAGCTATCCTCCATTATTTCTGAAGTTACTACTGGAGTCTCCACTGGAAGCTGGTATACAGATGATGTTGAATCGATTCTCCTATGCCCACGATAAAACTCCAATTCTACAATCTATAACTCCAATTCTACGATTCTTGATTCCTCCGATTTGATTTATTTGTTATTACTGGTTGCTCAAGACAATTTTGAACAACCAAAAGTTTCTCACCCGGACGTTGACGTAAGCTATAACCGTTGCTACTTTTCTCTTCGTCTTTAGATTTTACTTTACTATTAGCAATTTTAGATTTATTAATCATATCAATTTTTTTCTGAAAAATAGGATTCAAACGTAAGAAAGTTTCTGAATCCTTTACAGGCTTTATCAGACGACCATTTACTGTTCTTCTTACAGAAGTTCCTGAAAGTTCTTGTACCAAGAATAGGGAATCTTTTAAAACTTTTAAAATTATATATGGTCCACAAAATTTAAGCTTTAAACCCTTGATTTCCCTTGGATTCTGAGCTTTATCTTGGACATAAACTAAGTCCCCTTCTCGAAAAACTGGTAGTACTACAGCATTTTTATTTTATTGTATTCTTTGAGATTTTCTCTCTTTTCCTATTTGTTCATCACAAATCCTGTAAATCGTGAATAAATTCCTAACTAAATTAACCATATAATCCTCATAATTGTTAAAATAGTCAAATGAAGGAAATGATAGTTGAATATCCAAAAACGAAAGAGGCTGCCTACCAAAAATTACGTGATGTGGTGAATATTTATTTGTCGAAGACATAGTAGAATTTAATACATTCTGAACGAAAGGCAAATAAGTGTCCCAAGAATTGGGACGATCCTGACAATAAGCTTTTAATACGGATTTGGTTACCTTCACACGATTCTCACATAACCCATTCGATTGAGGATTATAACTTGACAAAAAATGTTTAATTTTTAATTTTTCACACATCTGTGAAATGAGATTTGAACGGAAAGACTGATGGGAATCAGTGATCAAAACTTCAAAAAGACCAAAGTATGATATCACTGACTCGCAAGGAAAATTACACATAGCTTCTGCTGTTATCCTCGGCACAGCTTTCAGGATACAAAATTTTGAAAAATGGTCAACGCCAACTAAAATATGAAAATTTCCGTTTTCAGTAGGTCCACATAAGGCACCCCCCATGGGACCAGCAGAGTCCACCGAAAACACACGGAATGGGTATTTCGGCTCTTCATTTTTTTCTAACGTAGGTTTGACGTTCTGATGCATTTTATTCCTACGCAAGCACAAATTACAGTTCTCGCAATACTCTCGAACTTTTGCACTCATTCTATCAAATACAAAGATACGGCTCACTCGATCTAATGTCTTCTCCATAGACATGTGACCACCAATGAGTAAGTGATCATGAGCCAGTTTTATTGCCGAATGTACTAGGACACTTGGCAAGACTATTTTAGCTGTTCTAGGGTACCCTTTGTCCTTGCCAACGCCTCCTAGCGGATAACAATAAAGAACACCTTCCTTCAGAAACAGGCCGTCAAAAATTTTCAACAGCCAAGACACAAAATTCTTATCTGTCACTCCTCCTGGCACGGAACTCTTTTCCGCCCTGTCGACTTCTGGCACGGAACTCTTTTCCGCCCTGTCGACCATTTTTCTCTCTGGCACGGAACTCTTTTCCGCCCTGTCGACTATTTTTCTCTCTGGCACGGAACTCTTTTCCGCCCTGTCGACTTCTGGCACGCTCTTTTTCTTCCTGTCGACTATTTTCCATGGTACGAAACCTGCAGGGTTTTCGAGGTTCGGTGCTCCACCGCCTACCTCTCTCTTCGCCCATGGGAGCTCAGACCTTCCTTTCCCAGGATCCTCTGAACCCGTTAACCGCTCAGACCTTCCTTTCCCAGGGTCCTCTGAACCCGTTAATCGCTGGTCCGTCGGTCGACCGTCGTCCGCCCCTTCACCAGACTCATCTCTCTCGAAACAACGCCTCATTACATTGGTTCCTTATAAATTATCAGTTATCTGGTCCCTCGGTCAACCATAGTTCGCCCCTTCACCAGTCTCATCCCTCTCGACACAACGCCTCATTACGTCGGTTCCTAATTATAAATTTCTCGTCTCTGTTGATAATACACCTTTCAGTTCAGTACCTTATAAAAAATTGTCAGTTTCTCGTCATAATTTTTTTTTCCTAAAATTTCTGCTTAAATTCCTAATACGAACCCTACATCCTGTACTAAAAAAAAATCTACCTATCCCCCTGGTCACGTTTTACTTCAGGCCAGTTCTGACGGAGTCCTTCCTTCTGTCCTGTCCAACAAAACTCAGTATCTACGGTTGCTGAAAAAATTCCTGCTTTTCTTCACCAATTGCGTTTTCCATAGTTTTAAAACGCTGCGCTTTATAATCAGAATCATAATCATTATGGTATTCTCATAAATATCTTTTAATATTTAGTCTCGACCCTTCAATAAAACAATCCAAGCCTATACTATCAGAAAAACCTACTAATCCACCATACCCAGATCGATATGATTTTGTGGCAATCTCCACCCTCTTATAAAACTGACACACTGTTTCATTGGATGATTGCCTCAATTCAGCTAAATCTTTAAATTTCTTTCCAGCTGTCTTTCCTGGTAAATATGCCTGCGTAATTTCCTTTTCAAGTTCCTCTAAATTTATAATATCGGAGGAATCTCTATCCTCAAAAAAATAAGTAATGGCCCTGTTGCTCTAAGCGGTTAAACCCTTCTCAATTGGCTAAAAAAAGGTTTTATAAATTTTGCATTTTCCAGAACTGGAATATTTCCCAGGGGATTCATTACTGACCCAATTACTCTTTGATTCAAATTCTCCTTGTTGCTCTTATCCTCAATAGAATTATCTGTTATATCATCCTCAGAATTGTCCCCCATATTTATACTACTTCTTACAGTGGCATTTTCTTTGGCCATTAAATTACCCACAGTAGTCAGAAATTTTACGATTGAAGTGGGATTATAATCCTGACTTGAAGAATCAAAATTCAAAGGGATATTTAAACCTTTACTTCTTATTTCTTTCAAAAAGGATGAAGCAATATCTTTGTCAAATTCAGGATCTGAAGGATCTAAAATTGGAATTGCGCTTATTTTACACGAGAAAAAAATATTAGTAAAACAAATTAATTAAGCCAAATCTGTAAAAACAAGGAAAAATCGTTATTCAACACTCCTAACAGATTTCCTACTGGAGTGCGAACTTAAAATGAATGACTTACTTTCGTAAATTGTCCTTCGACGTTCTTCTCTTTTCCTTTTCAAAAACTGTAATCTGGAGCGGGAACCATAAATTGAAGCGGCACCCTGGAACCTGGAACTGAAGCTGGAACCTGGAACTGAAACTTGAACTGAACTGGAACTGAACTGGAACCTGGAACTGAAGCTGGAACTGAACTGGAACCTGGAACTGAACTGGAACCTGAACTGGAACCTGGAACTGAAGCTGGAACTGAACTGGAACGACGACACTATAGGTGACGGGCCTCAAAATAAAATATTAACTGCAATCTTGAAGGTGACGGGCCTCAAAAGAAAATTTTAACTGCAATCCTCTCCGGCAAAAACCGCTGCACCACTTTGTAAAGTTTCTGTGTTCACTTCTCTGTGAATTATCTACCTCTCTGTAAAGTGAGACTCCTTCTCTTTGGAGTCTTATGGTAGCGTTGGCCTATTATCTGGGTTCTACCGGTGGAGGATGTCTAGAGTCTCTAACCATCACATAGTTTATGTTTAGAGTATAAAATGTTTATTCATACATATAATACAGTGAATGTACATATGGCGAGGACAGATACAGAATTCGAACTGCTCAAATAATCTAAATTGGTAACTTATATTCAGCACAATATACAGATACACATCCGGGCATTTGACAGAACTGTTCCACCTTAATCTGTCAACTTCCAAGAATTACAGAAAATATTCAGAATTAATTTAGATCGAGGAAATATTATTTTAAATATGAATTGGACATTTTGACATATACTTAGAATTTTAATTATTGGTTTTAACCAAGAAAAACCTATTTCCAAAGTTTACAGGGGGGGGCTAGTCTCCCTCCAATCATTTTCGACTATTAAAAAGGGCACTAGAACTCTTGATTTCCAATCTAATGAGCCCCCTTTGAAGCTTCTACGACGACCCCTTCCATATGAAGTGCCTCTGGGAAAAGAAAAAATAAATAATAAATCAGAGGCAACACTGTAGCGTTGCCTATAGTAAAGGCCATACGGCTCCAATGTTTTATTATTATTTATTTTATTCTTTTTTCTAGAGGCACTTCATATGGAAGTGGTCATCGAAAAAGCGTCAAAGGGGGCTCATTCTATTGGAAATCGAGAGTTCTAGTGCGCTTTATAATAGTCGAAAATGATTGGAGGGCAACTAGCACCCCCCCACGCCCATCACTCCCCCAAACACATCCAATCGAAATTTTCAGATAGCCATTTTGTTCAGCGTAGTTGATTTCCAGATAGAAAATATGTTTTTGAGGAAGATACTCCACCACAACCCTCAGGGCAAGGATTTTAAGTTATGCCCTGGGGGCATATAAGGTTTTTATAGAAGGCATTGTCGTAGGAACTTCAAAACAGGCCTATTCAATTTGAAATTAAAGAGCTAGTGCCCTTTTTAATAGTCGAAAGTGATTGGAGTGTAACTAGCCCCCCCTACCCCCCCCCCCCCCAACGCCCATCATTTCCCCAAACACATCAAATCAAAATTTTCAGATAGCCATTTCGTTCAGCGTATTTGATTTCCAGATAGAAAATATATTTTTGAGGAGGACACTCCCCCACAACCTTAGGGCAAGGGTTTTAAGTTATGCCCTGGGGGCATGTAAGGTTTTTATAGAAGGCGTTGTAGTAGAAACTTCAAAACAGGCTCATTCGATTGGACATTAAAGGGCTAGTGCCCTTTATAATAGTCGAAAATGATTAGAGGGCAACTAGCCCCCCCCACACCCCTCATTCCCCCAAACACATTCAATCAAAATTTTGAGATAGTCATTTTGTTCAGCGTAGTTGATTTCCAGATAGAAACTATATTTTTGAGGAGGATACTCCCCCAAAACCCTTAGGGCAAGGGTTTTAAGTTATGCCCTGGGGGCATATAAGGTTTTTATAGAATGCGTTGTCGTAGAAACTTCAAAACATGCTCATTCGATTGGAAATTAAAGGGCTAGTGCCCGTTTTAATAGTCGAAAGTGATTGGAGTGTATCTAGCCCCCTCCCCCCCCCCACGCCCATCATTTCCCCAAACACAGCCAATCAAAATTTTCAGATAGCCATTTTGTTCAGCGTAATTGATTTCCACATCGAAAATATATTTTTGAGGAGGACACTCCCCCAAAATCCTCAGGGCAAGGGTTATAAGTTATGCCCTGGGGGCATATAAGGTTTTTATAGAAGGCGTTGTCGTAGAAACTTCAAAACAGGCTCATTCGATTGAAAATTAAAGGGCTAGTGCCCTTTTTAATAGTCGAAAGTGATTGGAGTGAAACAAGCCCCCCCCCCCGCCCATCATTTCCCCAAACACGTCGAATCAAAATTTTGAGATAGCCATTCTGTTCAGCGTAGTTGATTTCCAGATAGAAAATATGTTTTTGAGGAGGACACTCCCCCAGAACCTTCAGGGCAAGAGTTTTAGGATATGCCCTGGGGGCATATAAGGTTTTTTATAGAAGGCGTTGTCGTAGAAACTTCAAAAAAGATTCATTCGATTGGAAATTCAAAGGGATAGTGCCCTTTTAATAGTCAAAAGTTATTGGAGGGCAGCTAGCCCCCCCACACCCATCATTCCCCCAAAAACATCCAATCAAAATTTTGAGATAGCCATTTTGTTCAACGTAGTTGATTTTCATCTTGTCAACCATTTTGTCAACGTAGTTGACATAGAAAATATGTTTTGAGGAGGATAATCCCCCACAACCCTCAGGGCAAGGATTTTAAGTTATGCCCTGGGGGCATTTAAGGTTTTTATAGAAGGCGTTGTCATAGAAACTTCAAAAAAGGCTCATTCGATTGGAAATTAAAAGGACTCGTACCCTTTTTAATTGTCAAAATTGATTGGCGGGCAAATATTCCCCCCCCCCCCCCCCTACGCCCATCATTCCCCCAAAAACATCCAATCAAAATTTTGTGATTGCCATATTTTTTCAGCGTAGTTGATTTCCAGATTGAAAATATATTTTGAGCAGGAAACTCCCCCACAGCCCTCAGGGCAAGGTTTTTAAGTTATGCCCTGGGGGTATATAAGGCTTTTATCGAAGGTGTTGTCGTAGAAACTTCAAAACAGCCTCATTCGATTGGAAATTAAAGGGTTAGTGCCCTTTAAATAGTCAAAAGTGATTGGATGGCAACTACCCCCCCCCCCACGCCCATCTTTTCCTCATACTCATCCAATCAAACTTTTTAGATAGTCATTTTGTTCAGTGTAGTTGATTTTCATATAGAAAATATGTTTTTGAGGAGGACACTCCCCCACAACCCTCAGGGCAAGGGTTTTAATTTATACCCTGGGGGCATATAAGGTTTTTATAGAAGGCGTTGTCGTAGAAACTTCAAAACAGGAACATTCAATAGGAAATTCAAAGGGCTAGTGCCCTTTTTAATAGTCGAAAGTGATTGGAGGGTAACTAGCCCCCCCCTCCCACCCCCCTCATTCCCCCAAACACAACAAATCAAAATATTGAGATAGCCAATTTGTTCAGCGTAGTTGATATCCACATAGAAAATATGTTTTTGAGGAGGACAATCCCCCTCAACCCTCAAGGCAAGGGTTTTTTATTTATGCCCTGGGGGCATATAAGGTTTTTATAGAAGGCGGTGTCGTAGAAACTTCAAAAAAGGCTCATTCGATTGGAAATTCCGAGGGCTTGTGCCCTTTGTAATAGTCGAAAGTGATATGAGGGCAACTAACCCCCCTCTCACGTCCACCTTTTCCCCCAAACACATACAATAAAAATTTTAAGACAGCTATTTTATTAAACGTAGTTTTAAGTTCTGGAAATTAGGTCTTTGAGGATTACAAATTCCCCAAAGCCCTCAGGGCACGGGTTGTAATTTAAGGATTCTCCGAATCTTTCATATTATTTCTTATGGAAGGGATGCTCGTATAAACTTTAGAGAGGGCTCATTTGATTGACTATTGAAAGTTCTTCTTCACTTTTTGAGACTCAAAAGAGATTGAAGGGCAACTAGCCCATTCCCTCCTCCACGCCCTAAATGAATCAGATAAAAATTTTGAGATAGACATTTTGTTAAAATAGTTAAAGGTTCTGATAATAAAAAACTCCGGTGTCGACACAGCCCACCAGGGCCCAGGGGTAGGCGTTGTAAGTTATGCCCTGGTGTATAACTTAATAAGGGGGGTTTATAACTTATGGGAAGGTGTTTTGTATGGGAAGAACACATAGGAAATCTATTGCAATTATCTAATTATAAGGTTAAAATACATACTCTGTGATAGATGCAAAATTGCTTTGGCACACAAATTCCTATTAAGGTCAATTCCAAACAGTCGGGATCCCTTTGTGTCAGCAAGTGAAATGGTCTAAACCACCTTATTGGAGCTATTTTTTCAATCCATTCATTGTTGTAGATCGCTGTCCAAAAGTTATGCAAGCTGTCTATTGTTCATATATAAGGTTTTTATCAAAAAGGTAATCTTATAGACTTTGAAAAAAGCCTCATTCGATTTAAATCGAAAGTTCTAGATCCGTTTTTTAAAGTCAAGAATAATCAGACAGTAAGCACCCCCCCCCCCCTCGCCATAAAGGCCATTTTAAACTTAAGCTCAGGAGATACAAATACCTGTTAAAATTAAAACTCAAAACAACCAAAAATTACTATTAAAGAATAAATTAAATCCAAAACAAACATATATTAAATAAAAAATCAAAGGAAAAAACATACAACACGTAATAACATAAATAATTAGATAGATATTAACGCAATTAATGATTGAATAAAATATGAAAATCAAGCTTAAAACAGAAAAAAATATTTTGCTTTTGAAACGTAAAGAAAACTTAAAATAAAGAGAAATTAAATAACAATCAATTCGAACAAATATACAATATTTAATAATTTAAATTAATAAATAAATCTTAAAACGAGTGAAACTTAAATTGAATATGCAAATCAAGTTTGAATCGAATAAAAACAACTACAAACAAGAGTTTGGGTATCGTCTCACTGAAGAAGCCTAAAACCTACTGCGTCATTGGCGCTTTACTGAAAACGAATTATATTAAAAATGTTTTCTTTTGTACTTAATATTGAAAATAAATATTAAAATTACAGTAAAATTTTGAACTGATGAGCTTTTAGCAATTAATATCATTATGCATCAAATATTCAGTTTAATTTATTAGTTCTTTTCAAGATTGGTCAAGACAACTATAGTTTCACTAAAAGCAAAATTTGGAGATATGTTTGGGAAAAAGGTGGGCGTGAGAGTGGGGTTAGTTGCCCTCAGATCTAATTTCCAATCACTTTCGACTATTAAAAAGGGCACTAGCCCTTTGAATTCCCAATCGAATGTGCCTTTTTTGAAGTTTCTACGACAAGGCTTTCTATAACAACCTGATATGCCCCCAGTGCATATTTTACAACCCTTGCCCCGAGGGTTGTGAGGGAGTGCCCTCCTCAAAAACAATATTTTCTATCTGGAAATCAACTACGCTGAACAAAATAGCTATATCAATATTTTGATTGGATGTGTTTTGGGGAATGATGGGCGTGGGGGGGGGGGGGGTAGTTGCCCTCCAATCACTTTAGACTATTAAAAAGGGCAATAGCCCTTTGAATTTCCAATCAAATGAGCCAACATTGTTTTTATATGTCCCCAGGGCATAACTTAAAGTTCTCGAGTGTCCCAGTTTTTTACTTAAGCAGCGCGATCGCGCTGCCGATGATTTATACAACAACTTTCTATATAAACCTTATATGCCCCCAGGGCATAACTTACAATCCTTGCACCGAGGGCTCTGAGGGGGTTATCATCCTAAAAGACCTAATTTCCAGGACTTTCAACAACGTTGAACAAAATGGATAACTCAAAATTTTTATTAGATGTGTCTTGGAAAATGGTGGGCGTGACAGGGGCTTTAGTCGCTATCCAAGTACTTTTGACTATTAAAAAAGGCACTAGCCCTTTCAATTTCCAATTGAATGAGCCCTTTTGAAGTTTATACGACAACGCTTTCAATAAAAACTTTATATGCCCCCAGGACATAACGTACAACCCTTGTACTGAGGGCTCTGCGGGGGCTATCATCCTAAAAGACCTAATTTCCAGAACTTTGAACTACGTTGAACAAAATGTATATCTCAAAATTTCAATTGGATGTGTTTGGAGAAATAGTGGACGTGAGAGGGGCGTTAGTCACTATCCAATCACTTTCAACTATTAAAAAAGGCACTAACCCTTTTAATTTCCAATTGAATGAGCTCTTTTGAAGTTTCTACGACAACGCTTTCAATAAAAATTATATATACCCCAGGGCTTAGCTTACAACCCTTACCCTGGGGGCTGTGGGAGGAGGGGTTGTCATCCTTAAAGACTTAATTTCCGACACTTCCAACTACGTTGAATAAGATGGCTATCTAAAAATGTTGATTGGATGTGTTTGGGGAAAAGGTGGGCGTGAGAGGGGGGTTAGTTGCCCTCAAATCATTTTTGAACATTAAAAAGGGTACTAGCCCTTTGAATTTCAAATCGAATGAGCCATTCTTAAAGTTTCTACGACAAAGATTTCAATAAAACCTTATATGCCGCCCAGGGCATAACTTATAACCCTTCCCCTGAAGACTGTGGGGGGAGTGTCCTGCTCAAAGGTACAATTTCCTGAACTTTGAACGTCGTGGGACAAATTGGCTATATCAAATTTTTTATTGGATGTTTCTGGGGAAATGGTCGGCGTGGAAGGGGTGTTAGTTGCCTTCCAATCACTTTCGACTATTAAAAAGGGCACGAGCCCTTTCAATTTCCAATCGAATGAGCCCTTTTTGAAGTTTCTACGACAAGGTGTCCTATAAAAACCTTAGATGCCCCCAGGGCACAACTTACAACCCTTGCCCCAAGGTTTGTGGGGGAGTGTCCCCCTCAAAAACATAATTTTTATCCAGAAATCAACTATGCTGAACAAAATGGCTATCACAAAATTTGGATTGGATGTGTTTGGGGGAATGCTGGGCGTGGGGGGGGGGCTAGTTGCCCTCCAATCACTTTTGACTGTTAAAAAGAGCACTAGGCCATTCTTTTTCCAATTGAATGAGCCCTTTTGGAAACGACATTGCTTTCTATAAGCACCTTATATGCCCCCAGGGCATAAACTACAACCCTTAACCTAAGGTCTGTTAGGGTGCTTGTCATCCTCTAAGACCAAATTTCCAGAACTTTTAGCTATGTTAAACAAAATGGCTATCTCAAAATTTTGATTGGGTGTGTTTGGGGAAATAGTGGGCATGAGAGGGACGTTAGTCACTCTCCAATCACTTTCAACTATTAAAAAAGGCAGTAGCCCTTTCAATTTCCAATTGAATGAGCCGCTTTGAAGTTTCTACACTTTCAATAAAAACCTTATATGCCCCCAGGGCATTGGGAGCATATACTTACAACCGTTGCCCTGAGGGCTATGGGGGGGGAGGAGCTGTCATCCTTAAAGACCTAATTTCCAAAACTTTCAACTACGTTGAATAAAATAGCTATCTAAAACATTGATTCGATGTGTTTAGGGAAACGGTGGGCGTGAGAGGGGGGTTAGTTGAGCTCAAATCCCTTTTGACTATTAAAAAGGGAAGTAGCCCTTTGAATTTCCATTCTAATGAGCCCTTTTTCAAGTTTCTACGACAAAGATTTCAATAAAAACCTTATATGCTCCCAGGGCATAACTTGTAACCCTTGCCCTAAAAACTGTGGGGGGAGTGTCCTGCTCAAAGGTATAATATCCTGAACATTGAACTGCATGGAACAAAATGGCCATCTCAAAATCTTTCGTGGATGTGTTTGGGGAAATGGTGGGCGTGGAAGGGGAAATAGTTGCTTTCCAATTACTTTAGACTATTAAAAAGGGCACTATCCATTTCACTTTCTAATCGAATGAGCCCTTTTTGAAGTTTCTACGACATCACGCTTTATAAGAACCTTATGTGCCACCAGGGCATAACTTACGACCCTTGTCCTGAGGGCTGTAAGGGGGTTGTCATCCTCAAAGACCTAATTTACAGAACTTAAAACTACGTTGGATAGAATGGCTATCTCAAAATTTTGATTGGATGTGTTTGGGGAAAAGGTGGACGTGAGAGGGGGGTAGTAGCCCTCCAATCACTTTTGGCTATTGAAAAGGGCACTAGCCCTTTGAATTTCCAATCGAATGAGCCTTTTTTGAATTTTCTACGACAACACTTTCTATAAAAACTTACAACCCTTGCCCTGAGGGCTGTGGGGGAGTGTCCTCCTCAAATACATATTTTCTATCTGGAAATAAACTACGCTGAACAAAATGGCTGTCTAAAATTATGATTGGATGTGGTTGGGGGAATGATGGGCGTGGGGGGCTAGTTGCCCTCAAATCACTTTCGATTATTAAAAAGGGCACTAGCCCTTTGAATTTCCAATCGAAAGAGCCTTTTTTGAAGTTTCTAAAACAACGACCTTCTATAAAATTCTTATATGTCCCCAGGGCATAGCTTAAGACCCTTGTCCCGAGGTTGTGGGGGAGTGTCCTCCTCAAAAATATATTTTTCATCTGGAAATCAACTACTCTGAACTAAATGGCTGTCTCAAAATTTTGATTGGATGTGTTTGGGGGAATGATGGGCGTGGGGGGACTAGTTGCCCTTCAATCACTTTCGACTATTGAAAAGGACACTAACCACTCCAATTTCCAATCGAATGAGCCCTTTTTGAAGTTTCTACGACAACTCCTTCGATACTAAGTGCCCTGGTATGGAGAAGAACGAAAAAAATAAATTATTCATTTGCCCACATCGTTCTTTACTTAGGCAGCACTGTCGCGCTGCTTATGATAGCTTGGATGCTTTTATGCTATTTTGATTTGGTTAAACTTTAAGAGGGCCCCGAAAGTTTGAACATAATACCCTCAGTCGTTCTTGGGATACTGCTGAGATGTTTTTTTGAGAATTAGCATTATCACAGTGCATTTTGATTTAATCTTAAGTCAATATTTAGTTTTTATTACCCTTGCCAGGAGGGTTGCGGGGGAGTGTCCTCCTCAAAGACATATTTTTTATCTGGAAATCACCTACGCTGAACAAAATGGCTATCTCAAAATTTTTATTAGATGTGTTTGGGGGAATGATGGGCGTGGGGAAGGGGGGGGAGGCTAGTTGCCCTCCAATCACTTTCGACTATTAAAAAGGGTACTAGCCCTTGGAATTTCCAATCGAATGATTCTTTTTTGAAGTTTCTACTACAGCACTTTCTGTAAAAACCTTACATGCCCCCAGGGCATAACTTACTACCCTTGCCCTGAGGGCTGTGGGGGAGTTTCCTCGTCAAAAACATATTTTCTATCTGGAAATCAACTACGCTGAACAAAAAAGCTATCTCAAAATTTTTTATTGGATGTGTTGGGGGAATGATGGGTGTAGGGGGGCTAGTTGCCCTCTAATCACTTTCGACTATTAGAAAGGGCACTAGCCCCTTGAATTTCCAATCGAATGATTCTTTTTTGAAGTTTCTACAACAACGCTTTCTGTAAAAACCTTATATGCCCCCAGGGCATAACTTACAACTCTTGCCCCGAGGGTTGTGGGCAGTGTCCTCCTCAAAAACATATTTTCTATCTGGAAATCAACTACGCTGAACAAAATAGCTATCTCAAAATTTTGATAGGATGTGTTTGGGGGACTGATGGGCGGGGGGGGGGGGCAAGTTGCCATCCAATCACTTGCGACTATTAAAAAGGGCACTAGCCCTTTGAATTCATAATGAAATGAGCCTTTTTTGAAGTTTCTACGAGAATACCTTCTATAAAAACATTATATGCCCCGAGGGCATAACTTACAACACTTGCCTTGTGGACTGTGCGTGAGTGTCCTCCTCAAAAACATAATTTCTATCTGGAAATCAACCACGCTGAACAAAATGGCTATCTCAAAATTTTTATTGGATTTGTTTCGGGAAAAAGTGGGTGTGGACGGGGTGTTAGTTGCCTTCCAATCACTTTCGACTATTAAAAAGGGCACAAGCCATTCCAATTTCCAATTGAATGAGCCCTTTTCAAAGTTTCTACAACAACTTCTTCGATACGAAGTGCCCTGCTCCAAAGGAAAAAAAATAATAAATGATACATTGTGCCAAAATCATTCTTATTTTCCCTCAGGGCATAACTTAAAACCCTTGCCCCGAGGGTTGTGGGGGAGTGTCCTCCTCAAAAACACATTTTCTATTTGGAAATCAACCACGTTGAACAAAATGGCTATCTCAAAATTTTGATAGGATGTGTGTTGGGGATGGTGGGGCGTGGGTGGGGGGCTAGTAGCCCTCCAATCACTTTCAACTATTAAAAAGGGCACTAGCCCTTTGAATTCGCAATCAAATGAGCCTTTTTTGAAGTTTATACGACAACGCCTTCTATAAAAACATTATATGCCTCCAGGACATAACTTACAACCCTTGCCCTAAAGACTCTGGGAGAGTGTCCTCCTCAAAAACATATTTCTATCTGGAAATCAACTACGCTGAACAAAATGGCTATCTCAAAATTTTGATTGGATGTGTTTCGGGAAAAGGTGGGCGTGGAAGGGGTTTTAGTTGCCTTCCAATCACTTTCGACTATTAAAAAGGGCACAGGCCACTCCAATTTTCAATTGAATGAGCTCTTTTCGAAGTTTCTACGACAACTTTTTCGATACGAAGTGCCCTGCTCCAAAGGAAAAAAATAATAAATTATACATTGTGCCAAATTCGTTCTTATATGCCCTCAGGGCATAACTTAAAACCCTTGCCCCGAGGGTTGTGGGGGAGTTTCCTCCTCAAGAACATATTTTCTATCTGGAAATCAACTACGCTGAGCAAAATGGCTATCTCAAAATTTTAATTGGATGTGTTTGGGGGAATGATGGGCGCGGGGGGCTAGTTGCCCTCCAATCACTTTCGACTATTAAAAAGGGCACTATCCACTCCAATTTCCAATCGGATGAGCCCTTTTCGAAGTTTCTATGGCAACTCCTTCGATACGACGTGCCTGGGTATGGAGAAACAAAAAAAAATAATATGTTGTGGCCAAATCGTTATTTACTTAGGCAGCGCTATCGCGCTGCCTATGATTGCTATCAAATTCGTGTCTTTTAGAGTTTTGGTTACAATCAGGCCGAGCTTCTCGTTAGTTACAGTTCGTTACCACGATTTGTTTGATAAGCGCATTAAAATGACTAATACTATGTATGAAAATAACTTAGGTCAGTTTAAGGTAGGAAGTGAGGTTGGTAGCCGGGTCGCTATAGGACCAGGAGTTAAGCAGGGTTGCGTTTTTCCCTATTTATATATGGATCCATTTGATTTACTTTGTCCCGAGGAACAAAACAAAATCTAAGGGAAAGCCTAGAATCAAATAAAACTCTCCGAGACTTAAATTATGCTAATGATTTGAGCACCCTTGATGAAAATTGTAGCACAACGAATTAATTGCTGAAGGTTTTGAGAGTTCAGTGTACAAGAATAGGTTTCAAAATTAATATTAAAAATATTTAACTGCAAAGCCTGGGAAAAGTGAAGGTGAAAAGGCAAAGCTGGGTAACAAGAAGATCAATCAAATGGACAGCTTAATTACCCATGTAGAATTATTACTGTAGACGGTGGATGCAATGAAGATATTAGTAATAGAATGTCCAAGACTCAGGGTGTTTTTTCACAGTAGAAGATAGTTTAAAAAATAGGAAAACAAGTCTGCGAACCAAGAATAGAATATTGGATGCTAAAGTCATGATATTGGTCAGTTTGGTTCTGAAACATATTCGCTTTGAAAGAGGTTGGAGGATTGGTTAGATTTTTTTCAAGAGAAATTGTCTACGGAATGTTTTAGGTACCTATCTGAGTGATTGTATTTCCAACGATAAAACCTGCGAAAACTGTGTTTAGTTCCCAAGTTTTAGCGCTATAATGAGAAAAAGGTTAGGGTGGCAATGACACGATCTCTGGATAAAGGATGAGAGATTGCCAAAGGTCGTCCCTTTTAGCCAACCATCTAGGTCCAGAAGAAATCAGGTCGTCCACAAGGGGTGAGGGGGGTCATAAGAAAAATCTAAGAGAAATTAGAATTTCTTAGGAGGGTGTAAAGAGAGAGGTTTTGAATAGACTGAGATTGAGGAGGAGTTTGAACAGCTGAATTGGTCTCAGGGGGTCTGGTGCTGTAATGAATTGTCATTAGTAGTAGTGATAGCATGTTCCTTGAGTTCGATTCATCATGCAACAAGAAAAGTGAAACTTAGAGAGTGAGAGAGTAAGAAATACTTAATCATTTGTTGTTGTTGCTGCTCAATTTATGATTAGTCTTTTTTACATATGATGAGCCAAACAATTACACAATTACACTTTTAACTGGTAAATGAATACCAGTTGGAATGTTTTCTGCTAATTTTAAGCTCATTAAAAAAATAAATAAAAAAGACATATCCATTTTGCTTTAGGCAAGGTTTTTTTTCTAGCCAAAATTGGAGATGTGCCTCGCAAAAAAAAGAAATAATACATTCTAGTTATCGTAAAATCACTGGCAAGTAGTCATAGGGTCAGGTGTGGATTGGTTTTCCAATTATTTTCAACTATTTTCATCTCTTCTGCTATTCTGTATACTTTTATTGCCATTAGGCGAATGGCTGATTTCAACTAGAATCAAAGATTTCAACTATAATGCAGTTTGTATGCTTTCCTGTCATTTTTGCAAAGCTTTTAACTAGCACAACAAAGATGTGCTCGATTCAAGTGAAAATTTTTCATCTTTTGGCTGAGCTGTCTTGCCAAATACAAAGTTAATTTCTCTTATGGCACAACAAAGCTGAAAATAATATCGAAGATATTGCAGAATTTTGATGTAAATTTCTTCTGGTGTGTGAATTTACTATGGATGCAATATATTTTTGTAAAAATTTGCTCTCTTTCTGACAGCCTGTTCTGGAAATTCATGTGGGTTCAAATTCGAATTTCTTCTGACTTCTGATTGAGTTGGCTTACGAAATTCAAAGTTCTTATTTCTTATATAAGTGTGCTGAAATAAAACTGAAAACCAGATGCAAAAATAATGCATTATTTGCACGTAAATTTTGTTGGGAAATTTGCCTCAAAGTTCCCCAGAATTTTACCCATGAAAAATATCACTCAAATGTATTGGGCTTACAGAAAATCCCAAAAAGCACCCTGAAGTTGTTGAATCTTCCGTAGTGGATATTTCTGGATAGAACATCTGTTGGCATAATCTTCTTTATATCTGTCTTTCCAGCCCCTTTGAAAACCATTGTTTGTAAATTAGATCATTGAACTTAGCTTGAGATTCTCCTAGTGGAAACCATAGTCCTGTCAGCAGCTGTCAATTACACTAGATTTTGAGGAACAGATACTTAAGCTAAATCCTCCGAAATGGCATTTCAGCACTCCCTGGTATAATTTTTACGAGAAACCCGACTTACGCATTCTTTTACAGCTGGCCCGCTAGATTGCGCTATACACTGTTAAAAATAAATACACGTAAGTAATTAAAAAAATTTAATACACATATACTATCGTATGTCCCAAAACAAAAGAGATAAAATTAAGTTTAAAATTACTTACACTAAAGTAACTTTAAAGATGTTTTAACAGAGATAACTATCGCATGTCCCAAAATAAAAGAGCTGATGATCTTAAAAACTAAAGAGCTGATAATCTCCCTATCAAATGTGCCTCGCACACATCACTACTTCATTTTCATAAACAAAGCTATAAATAAACTCAAATGTTTTGAAGAGCCTCAGAATGAGTTGCAGAGACTTGGCTATGCAGAATCACCCAGGAAGTGAGCTGAAAATAACAGTTAGGATTTAACTAAAAATATAAATTTTGGTTTCCAGACTGTAGTATTTTACCCTATTTGTAAAGAGAAGGTAAAAAAGTTCTAGTGAAGGTATCATTAACTATTTATATTTCCAGTGGAAACCAATACAGTATAGTGTATGCGGATGTCGTGCAACTAACACTTCCGTCATTCCAATAGGCTTGTCATTTATCGCATTTGTGCGATCGGAAAAGCTTCTCTAATCTGGCTAATTAATTATCATATGTGTATCCTTACTTTGTCCTCCACTGGATCTAGGATATTGCTCATTGTGATTATTTTTGCAGATCAGCTATATTTTTACATTCCAATGGCTTTGTTTGTATCATGTCCAGAAGGAATTAGAAACAAACCTTATTGTCTGTGAAGCCAGTTGACTTTATTCTTTGGAATCGTTGATATAGTTACGGAATAAAACTTAAAATATCCTCTAAAAGAGTTTAATTAATGTTGTATGTTATTCTTACCTTTTCAGAATCATATTACTGCAGCAACGACTATAACAATGGCAAATCCACAATATTGTAAAAGCTTTTTATTTCTAATAGCATTACTTGCTGCGAGACAAATGTTTTAACCCTCTAATGTATTTGAAACACTGCAAATAAGAAAAAATTATCTACTTTAGCCTAAAATGCATGTCAGGGACCAATAATGGACACACCAACTAGGGATAAACAGAAGCACCTTGTCGACAAGGACACCAAAGGTCTAACAGCCAAATTTTACTTTCACATTTCTAATTTTTTTCACACCTACAATTCAAATCCTCTCTTTCAATGTGCACATTAAGCTTGAGTCTGTCAACCCCTCCATACTTCTTAAACGGTATATCTCATGAAGGAGCTCCAAATTTACAATATATTTTTGTAAAACTTAGTTGGGACTATAAGGATACCCGTAGCTTTTCATATCCATACAGCTCTAACGCTAGATACTGCTAAAAATAAAATAAATATAAGGTTGAGACAAACCTGCAACCTACACCTAAAATTGGTTTACCTAATTATCACAAACAACCATGGAAAAACTTTTTTTCATAGGAGGTGAAACCCTGTGAATAGATATTAGAAGACATCCTTTTCCTCAAGCTGCAAGAAACATAGAATTCCAAGCCAAATCACCAGCACCTACTGTAAGTAGTACTGTCGTAACTAATATGGACAGTTCGAGTAATTTATGGTAAACTTCTGATACAGTGGATGTGTATAATCTTAGCTAAAACTATGGATTTGAAAATAAGGAACCTCATAGCATTTTGACTCTTATTAACTCAAGGGTGACCCAAAATGCAATTGAAATACAATGTTGATAAATTCTTCTTGGCGATTACATTGTTCCTGGTACGGGTTCTGTGCTAAATATCATTGCCGGTCTTTTCAACACCATCTTTTTCTATAAAAAAAAAACGGGTTCCCTCTTACCTAATAATAATTATTGAAAGTCTCAGCCTCATCACAACAAAATAATAACATATAAAAACAAATTTCAAAATAATAACAAATTTAAAAATATTAACAAATTTCCTTGTAGCTAGATTGGATGATATACTGATTGAGCATCGATCTAGGGATGAATCGAAATAACGAATTAAGAAAACGTTAAAACCCTCTTCATCATACGTCCCACAGGGTATAACAGCGTTTACTCATTCATCCTTATTTTTTCACCTATATTCAAACGTATTATTTTTAAATTCATTACTAATGATAAGCTATTTCATAATCAGAGTTTCGATCTAATTTGATCAGATTACGTGTATAAGACTTTTCAATTTGACTATTGTTACAATTAATAATAATCAAAACCATTTATTAGAAAAGTATTTTCATTCGTAATATTCAAATTCCGAGATAGTTGTTGCAAATAGTATTATAGTCATTTTTCTCAACAATTTTATTTTTGAATAATTAATCGAGCAGGTCAATAGCTTCATTCCTCACTTCGTCAGATGTATTTACAGCAGCTCTGCTACCTAACAAACTATACAATTTTTCATTCATATCATTTGCATTCACGTAAATCCCAGTTCCTTGCTGGAGTTGTTTAACTTCAAAGTGATGTTTAATAGGTTTTAACCCATGTCTGTATATTTTTCCGAACTGAGACTTTTTCTAATTTACCAGATTTATAACGTTTCATCATTCCTCCATATCTTTGATTAAGTGTTCCTGATTCATCTTTTGCATCTTGTAAATATTGATAATTTTCTAAATAATAACTAGGCATTTCAAAATAGGATCTCTTAGAATCAAAGTCCTTATTGGTTTCCCTCAAAAGCTCTTTCTCTATCCCAGAATCGACATTAACAATGAAATTTTGTTTATTCGGCATAAAATAGTTTGGCTTGAGTGACTTGTTAGTGCGCTGGTTAAATATTGATCCAATCATTGTATTTCTCTTCTTAAATTAATATAATTTTCTAGTAATTTATCAGCAATCATATTAGTATTTTTATCTTCTGTTTCAACGACTGAAGCACCCAACTTTTCAGCATGGTCACGAAATCCAGCTTGCTCTAAGGAACATTCTTGAACTGTATTTCTTTTTATTTCTCTACTTTTTACTATACTTGCTAATACATCATTCAACTTTATAGGATCCATTTATAGAATGAAAGTGTTTATCGAATAACTTTCGGGAGTTTTTTTTGTAAAAACCACCAATAATGATTTCACCAGTTTTATCTGACAGTTCTTACGTTTTAGGGGTTGTATGTTTAACTGTAGCAATTTCAAATATCTCTGTTGTATAGTTTGGAAGATAGTCTTTATTAAAAATGCTCTTTTTCATATTCATTTTAACCAAATAACCAACATTGAATTTGTTTATGGATGGTTGAATTTTGACATCAGGAAATACATTGTTGTACACCTTGCTTTCACTTTTTTATTCGCTTCTATTGGTTTTATTCTGATGGATCAATGATTAGAATTGTTATAATTGTCAACAAAAGAGGGTAATACATATATACAACGTTTCGTGTTGTTATTAGTAAAATATTTCCATAATTTCTCGTTGATTGTTCTATTAAACCGTTGAACAATTTGAGCTTCAATTCACTTTCAGATGAGAACCAAAGAATTCCATGCCTCTTAAAAATACTTGAGCGTTTTTCATGACAAATTCTTTACCTTTATCTGTTTGCAATATCTTAGGTTTTCTGTTTTTAAATAAATCCGTAAAAGCATTAATAATTTCCTCTCCAGTTTTAGCCTTTAAAGGATTACGCCAAGCATATTTACTAAAACAATCGATGACTGTAAGAATATAATTAAAATTATTATTTTTACTTTTATACTGCTGCATATCAGCCAAATCTGCTTGCCACTGATCATCGACACTATGAATGTAAACACGTCTTCTTTTAAATGTGTGATAAGCTGGAAGTTGTCAAGAATAACTTTTTGATTTTGCATTGCAACACTTCTTTGATTTTAGTTTTTGTAACAGTGCAACCATTTTATTTTTATTTTCTATTTAAATCACCAGTCGCTGGAAAGTTTGAATCTTAGAGATCTAAAAGTTTGATTTCTAAACTGCTCTTACCAGTACAAATACCACTTTCTTTTATCCAGGGTTTTTGCTCATTGCTTCCTTCTTAAAAAAAAAAGATTTTTCTTGCAACCACATAGTTCACAAATACCTCTAATCATTGGTACGTCATTTCTTTTTGAAACTGCTCAAGTTAAAGACTCGGTTGCAGTAGCCTTTTTAGAACACATACAATAAATCTCCATTTATTACAGATTTAAATTATTAAACAAATTTAAACTATGAAACATATTAATAAACAGTAATAGATTTCCACGTTCTCAAGAAAGTCTCAAGAATAGTAAATAGCAAGCAATACAATTCCTCAAGTCTAAATATTTTTTAAGATTTGGAATTTTGTTTCAAAAACAGCTCCAAAGAAATGGCAGATATTGTAGAAGTGATTCAAAGTTGCTTAAAACGAAAATTCATATTCGTCAAAATAAAAAATAAAATTTCGCGTTGTGTAATTCATGAATTATGCGCAGCAGCAAAACTATCAAACAGTTCGTGGTAACGAACTGTAAGTAAGGAGCGACCCGGCTCAATGGTAACCGAAACTCTAAAAAACGGAATTTTGATACCAATAGATACATCAAAAGAATCAGATTTAAATGCTGATTTCAAATATATAAGTTTCATCAAGGTTAGTCTTACCTATCAAAAGTTACGTGCCTGAGAAAATTTCGCTTATTTTAGAAAAAAGAGGGAAATGCACCCTTAAAAGTTATAGAGTATTGATGACAATAACACCATTATATTCAGCGTATTAGAAAAACCTAATGAAGAGTTTTCAAGCACCTATGTACAAAAAGGTGGAATTTTCCATTTTTTGCCAGAAGAAAGATCATGGATGCGTGTTTCTGTGTGTTGTTGTTTGTTTGTTTTTTTTTGTTTTTTTTTACCCAGGGGTGTTATTAACGACCAAGGTTTCCGATAAAATCTTAGGAGGTCACATTGGGCCGAAAATTAAAAGTTATAGTTCCATTTTTAATTTAACAAAAAAATGGAGGGCAAATAGGCCCCCTTCTAAGCATATTTTTTCCCAAAGTCACCAGAACAACATTTTGAGAGCCATTTTGTTCAGCATGGTCGAAAATATGATAAATATGTCTTTTAGAATGATTTGATCCCCCACAGGCCCGAGGGGTTTGTCTTATTTTTTTTATATTTAATATATTTTTAAAGTTTTTTTTTTTTTTTTTTATTTATCATGTCTTTGTAAGAGTTGTTTTTTTCGGGTAGGTGGGGGAAGGAGAGGGTAGGGGGCTATATGGAAGGATCTTTCCATGAAGGAAGTTTACATGGGGGAAGGGACATTGCTATGAAGGGGGCGTCGGATTTCCCAGCATTATTAAAGAAAAAGATCAGGAATTAAATAAAAAAGAACAAGTTTTTCAACTGATCAACTGATTGTGATTAAGAGGTCATTTTTAAAGAACTGGAAAAAAAATTCGAACTATAGTTTAAAGAGCAGGGTATTGACTAGGGGGCGACCCCCCTAATATACGTGTTAAAAATTTATGAATATAGAAGTTCGTTACGTAAGTTAATTCTAAGTTACGTATATTTATTACTAATAAAAACGTTCGTAAATAAAATTAAACAAGTTTCGAAAAAGCCATTTAACCAAATATAATATGCAAATTTTGTTTTAATTATTCATGTACGGTGAGCCAAAATCAAAACCTGCATTAATTCAAAAACGTTCAAAAATTAAATAAAAAAAACAAGTTTTTTTAACTGAAAGTAAGGAACGACGTTAAAACTTAAAACGAACAGAAATTATTCCGTATACGAAAGGGGCTGTCCCCTCCTCAACGCCTCGCTCTTTACGCTAAAGTTTGACTTTCTCACAACTCTATTTTTTTAAACAATAAAAAAACTTTAGCGTAAAGAGCAAGGCGTTGAGGAGGGGACAGCCCCCTTCATATACGGAATAATTTCTGTTCGTTTTAAGTTTTAACGTCGTTCCTTACTTTCAGTTAAAAAAACTTGTTTTTTTTATTTAATTTATTATAAAATCTGTTGGTAGAAAAATGAACTATTAAATAAAATAAATAATCATCTAAATAATAAAACATTACTTGAAAATAAATTTAATTGAGTTAGAGCGTAATGCAAAGCATCGAGATGATAAGAAGCCCTACAGATTTAATATTACTCCAAATTTAAAAACAGGGTTAGAAAATGAAATCAAAGAAAAGAATAAAATTACTTCAGATTTAAAACTTCAACTTAATAGTGTACAAAACAAAAATATTACTGAACTTAAAAAAAATTAAATCAAAACAGATTTTAGATAAGGGAATTATAATGAAGTGAATAATAAAGTAAAAGGTTATTTTAATAACCAAACAGAAATACATAGAAAGGATTTTGATAAAAAAAAATGACAGTTCATTCGAGATGTACCTGGTAAAGAGAGTGTCAAAAAACGACGGAATATTGATATTTAAATTTTATTTATAAATAAGAAAATAATACGAGAAGTTCCAGATATCCCAGAGTATAAGTTTAAAGAAGAATAACACGACAATAATACGAGAATTCAATAGATTATAGAAAATTCCTTTACAGTTAATATTTCAATGAATGTAAATGCAGCTGGTTTTGGATCACTTTTTGACTCCGCCGTTAGATATTTAAAGAATAGAATGAATGATAGAAATAGTTACAGAGTTCAATTTACAACACTTGTAATATTTGATTCTCAGAAGGATAATGAAGAAAATGAACCTATCCATTATCATAGTTCTTCCTGGATTTTTAATAAAAATATGACGTCAAACAAGTTTTGAATTGAAAATCAAGTATTTTGCGGTAGGCGTCAATACATGGCTAATTGTAGGAAAAAAGCCAAGACAGACAGTCCGAGTAATTGAGACTTGACTTGACTTTATTTAACAAAAACATATACATAAATTTTGTACAAAGGAGAAGAGAGGAATCTCGTAATGTCTCCTTTATCAAACAATAGGGGAAAAAAATTACAATTCCCGCTAACGTAGCTTCAGAAAAAAAAAGAAAATTTGATAAGAACATAACAAAGTTTAAAATAAATTTAAAGAAGAAATGAGAAAAAAAAATACATAACTTAACTATCGACTCACGGAGATAGGGATGGGATTTACTTAAAAATTTATAAATAAATCAATAATACAATCAATCCCCGCTACTGTAGGCTGAAAGGACCATCTTTTTCAATTTCTTTTTATATATGTAAAGTGATGGTGATTCACTTACTAATTCAAATAACTTATATTTATTCGCAATATGAGGAATTTGATATCTTAAACTTAGTCTGGATCTCTCAATTTTAACAAACGGGAAAAGAAACTTAATCCTAGCTCTTGATAAATGGCTATGTTTATTTTCAACCAAAAGTTTCATACTATTGAAAAAATTATCTTTATGTTGGATTTTCAAAAACCATATGCCCAAATTAAGGTGCAAAATTTGTTGTAAATCCAGAATATCAAGAAATAGAAAAGATGTTTTAATTTCAGATAATTCCTCTGTCTTCCTAGGGTGTGCTTAAAAATGGTCCAGAATTCCTATTGATTTATTTTGAACAATTTGGAGTCCTCGTAAATGTGAAGGGAAAGTCAGCATCCAAACGCTCGGACAATACTGGAAATAGGTAAAAAAAGGTAAAGGATGCGGCACTAGACCCTTAAGGTCCAAACCGGCGGTGCTGATCTCCGTTTCGTGGCCCTTCAGCCAGGAAGTGCAATGGGGGGCTGGGGGCCAGCCAACCTATGCTTTCGCAAACCCTTCCTGTTTTACCTTCCCCAGATTTCTCCAGGTACCCATTTAGAGCTGGGTTGACTCTGGCTAAGCTTACAGGGTCACACCACTGACCCGCGTCCCAAACTAAGAAACTAACCACACCAGGGATCGAACCCGAATTCACGGATTCTCAGCCCAGCGCGCGTAATTAATAACACGCGCTGTTATTAATGAATGTTTTCATTAATAACAATCAATTAATGAAAAATATAAAGTTCTAATGATTTGGTATGGAAACAGAAACTTTAATCTATGCAAACAACCGAGATTCCTGGACACTCTTGCTTTAAGTTTACTAATATGCGTTTTAAACGACAGAGTTTAATCAACATAAATACCTAAATATCTAAATACATCCACTCTTTTTATGGAGGAAGCTCCAATATTAATAATTTGAAATGACACACGCTTCACTGACCTCGAACTTCTCCCAAAAACCATAAATTCCGACTTCTCTAAATTAGGTATTAATCTGTTATCATGAAACCAAGAATTTACATTCAAAGCAACAGTCTCTAAGGACTATCGTAGGTCCTCCTCGTTGCCCGCCCTCAAACTAATTGCTGTATCATCCGCAAACAATATTGCTAACTCATCACCTGAAGGCATGCAATTTGGAAGATCATTTACATAAATCAAAAAAAGTATCGGCCCCAATACAGATCCCTGCGGTACCCCTATATTTTCTAACGGGAAAATATGAGATGATTCTTCACAAACTTGGACGTTAAAACTTACTTTCAGATAAATACGATCTCATTAAATCCAGAGCTATTCCACGGATTCCTATATTTTCCAACTTATTAAAAAGAATTGCATGATCTATTGTATCAAAAGCTTTTTTTATGTCAAAAATATAGTTGCCGCCAAATAACTATCATCCATAGCCTCTAATAAGAAATGATGTAAAGCAGCTACTGCTTGCTCTGTTGATCTACCACTCAAAAAACCAAACTGATTAGGAGGAAAAACTTATTCTTTTCCAGAAATGAAATAAATCTACTTTTTATTATCATTTCAAAAACTTTAGAAACAGGTGATAAAATAGTAATAGGCCTATAATTGTTTGGGTTATCTTTATCACCTTTTTTAAACAAAGGTAAAATTTTAGCTACTTTAAGACAAACAGAGAAATATCAATTTCTTATACAAGAATTAAAAATATATAAAAGCGTCTGAAAAAGTACACCAGCTAATTCTTTAAACATAGAAGTCGATATACAATCACATCCTGCCGAAAATCCATTTTTCAAACTAGTAACGGATTTTTGGTACTCTGAGAACCGGATAGGGTACATAAATATAGTCTTATCTACTTTATTTGGTAAATATTTTCTATGATTATGTGTTCCAGCAGAAATTTGATCCACCAGACTATGTCCAACTTTTCTAAAATGGTCAGCAAATGCTTCCGCCATCCCTCTCTCATCAGTTATCTTAACTCCTTCATGACTTGTAATGTGAGATGGAATATTTCTTGTTTTAACATTATTCATTTTTTCATTTATTAATTTCCATGTTTCCCGAGGTGAATAACATTTGCGAAATTCATTTTGATAATACTTTGCTTCCACTTCTCTGAGAACAAGAGTTAATCAATTTTTATATTTTTAAAAATTTTCAATATTAATTTCATTGGGGTACTGCATCTTCACCTTACATAATCTATTTTTTTCTTTTATACTCTTTAACAGGCTTTCAGTAGCCCATGGTTTAATAGGTAAATCTTTACTCTTCCTTAATACCATAGGACATACTTGGTGAAATATTTGGTTAAATTTACTATAAAATAAAACAATTGACTGATTCGGGTCTTCAACATTTAGGACATCATTCCAATCTATATTTCCTATTTTTACTTTCATCTCATCTATCTTTTTTTGGTTAATTATCCTTTTAAATCTTTTATTTGGTCTCTTTTCACGTTCCACTCCTGATCCAGAGAAGTCAGAAACAACAACACATTGATCAGATGTATCATTCAAAATAATATGGGTATCAAGGCAGTTTTCAGATGTAAAAATGTTATCAATAAGAGTTGCATGGTTATCACAGATTCTTGATGTTAGTAAACAAGTAGGTGACAAACCATGTAAAAATTAAATATTCAAAAATTCTAATCCCTTATTCGATGTCGAAACATTATGTCGAATTAAATCAATATTAAAATCCCCCATTACATAAAATGGATGGTGTTGCTGTGTGAGGGCATCTAACAACGACTCATATTGACTTAAAAACTCTTGAATACTAGACGATGGAGGCCGATATACTACAATTACCAAAAAAGTATTTCTTCCATCATTCACTTCTACTACACAATTCTCAAATAGCATCTCAACATTCCAAACCATAAATTCATTACGTAAAGAAGATGCAAAAACATCTCGTATAAAAATACCAACTCCTCCTCTCTTATTCTGTTTTCGACTAGTATGAAAAAACTTGTAATTTTTATAATGTTCAAATGTATTATTTTTATCAAGAAATGTTTCACAAATTCCTAACACATCTGTTGATGACCTTTTAAAAAAATCATACAAGAAATTTAAGCTACTATTTAATCCTCTACAATTCCAAAATGATAGTTGTTTAAATTGATTATTTAAAGGTGGAAGATCATGAACAAATAAATATTTATTTTTAGGTGCATTATAATAATCTGGCAAATCTTGATCTTGTGACGAAAACCTAAGAAAAAATTTATTAATAAGATGCAAAATGAGAGGCAAAAATGTTTAAATGGCACGGGAAACTGGTGGGAGTAAGTATGACTCTCTTATTGGACAAGTACTTGTGTGTTAGTTTTTTGAAATGCACGCCTGCCTAGAGTCTTAACCAGTTGACCAAGAATTTAGACTTGATATAGGACCATTATATTGCCTGGAATGAGAAGCAAACAAGGCACTCCCGCCTATGGTCTTAGGAAGGTTGACCAAGAATTTAGAATTGACACAGGAGCATTAATTTGCTTGGAATAGCAGGCAAGCAATGGTTTAAAGCCAAGCAATGTAGCTGAATTAGATCAAAATGATATGACTGGTAATATACGTGGATTTGCTCATGCAAAATGTTATAAAAACTTTAAAATTCCTAGACATATCCCTATTGTAATGCATAATCTCTCAAAACATGACTCATTTACTCATAGAAAATAGTAAAGTCATTCACTACATTAGTCATAAAAAATACAACTAGATCGGGCTTACACATTGAAAGAGTTGATTGAATAGATTATAGGAAGACAATACTACCCAATTATATGAGAGGTACTTATAAAGAACTGCCTGAATTTGTAAAAAATAAAAAAGCATCCATTTTTATAAAAAATAATGATAGTAAATGCTTTCTTTGGTTTATTCTCGCTTGTCTTCACCCAGCAAATGATATAAATCTTGAAAGACTACCAAAATATTAACTTTAGGAAAACGAATTCACAGCATTCGCACGGGATTCTGGCTAATGGACAATTTTTCTGGGCTTGGTATGTTTTGACGGGCGTCTTCGAGCTGAAAAACCTCTTCCTAGTTAATTTATCTATTATCAGCTGCCTCCCCGTAGTAACATAATACTTGTAGGCAAGAATATATAATGAGTCGGAGGTAATATACTTGAGAATGTCTGTGCAGGATTTTGACTATTGTTGATAAAAGAGCATCGCAAAGTGCTGAAAGCCATGTTGTGACCAAGATGGGCCTAGGATTACACAAAGCCTCCATTCATGGAAGTCTCAGGGACTCCTTGCTGTTCGGTTCTAAGCCGGCTTAAGCACTTCAGTGTAGACTTCAGAACATATGTGATCCCCGTCCTTCACTGGTATCCCAGATCATTGCTTTTCCTTAGGCGAAAATAATTCAATGATTTAAAGCACATGAAAATTAGAACTTGGAATGTTACGACGTTAAAAAATGACCATCGTATTAACATTTTGACTGACGAATTCAGACGATTCGAACTGGACTTATTAGGAGTTTCAGAAACTCATATGTCAGGGGTAGGAAGCGTGAAATTATGTGATATGGAATTTGTTTACTCAGGCAAGAAGGATGGGGTACATAAACAAAGAGTAGGGCTCATGATGAATAAGGAAGCTGCTAAGTCTTGTTTACGCTAGAAAGGTATTAATAATAGAATACTAATTGCGCATTTTATGACTAAAAAGTTCAGGGTATCAGTTATAGTAGTATATGGCCCTGTAAAACCGACTGACGGAGATAATAGTGACTCAGATGAATTTTACTTACAGTTACAGGAGGAAATAGACAGGATCCCAGGTAGAAATACGATGTTTTTACTAGGAGATTTTAATGCCCAGGTCGGTAGAAATAGCGATAGATGGTATCCTATCCTAGGGAAATTTGGTGTAGGAAAAGAAAACAGTAATGGATACAGACTTTTGCAATTTTGTAGGTATAACAATCTAGTTATAACCAATACGGTGTTTGTTCATAAAATGGCTCATAAGTTAACATGGTATTCACGTTATGGTCAGACAGCGAATCTTATTGACTACGTTGTAGTAAACTGAAGACTGGCAGGATCACTACAAGGACTCCAAATTGTTCAAAATAAATCAATAGGAATTCTGGACCATTTTTAAGCACACCCTAGGAAGACAGAGGAATTATCTGAAATTAAAACATCTTTTCTATTTCTTCATATTCTTGATTTACAACAATTTTTTCACCTTAATTTGGTCATATGGTTTTTGGAAATCCAACATAAAGATAATTTTTTCAATAGTATGAAACTTTTTGTTGAAAATAAACATAGCCATTTATCAAGAGCTAGGATTAAGTTTCTTTTCCCGTTTGTTAAAATTGAGAGATCCAGACTAAGTTTAAGATATCAACTTCCTCAGATTGCGAATAAATATAAGTTATTTGAATTAGTAAGTGAATCACCATCACTTTACATATATAAAAAGAAATTGAAAAAGATGGTCCTTTCAGCCTACAGTAGCGGGGATTGATTGTATTATTGATTTATTTATAAATTTTTAAGTAAATCCCATCCCTATCTCCGTGAGTCGATAGTTAAGTTATGTATTTTTTTTTCTCATTTCTTCTTTAAATTTATTTTAAACTTTGTTATTTTCTTATCAAATTTTCTTTTTTTTTCTGAAGCTACGTTAGCGGGAATTGTAATTTTTTTCCCCTATTGTTTGATAAAGGAGACATTACGAGATTCCTCTCTTCTCCTTTGTACAAAATTTATGTATATGTTTTTGTTAAATAAAGTCAAGTCAAGTCTCAATTACTCGGACTGTCTGTCTTGGCTTTTTTCCTACAATTAGCCATGTATTCACGCCTACCGCAAAATACTTGATTTTCAATTCAAAACTTGTTTGACGTCATATTTTTATTAAAAATCCAGGAAGAACTATGATAATGGATAGGTTCATTTTCTTCATTATCCTTCTGAGGATAAAATATTACACGTGTTGTAAATTGAACTCTGTAACTATCTCTATCATTCATTCTATTTTTTAAATCTCTAACAGCGGAGTCAAAAAGTGATCCGAAATCAGCTTCATTTGCATTCATTGAAATATTAACTGTAAAGGAATTTTCTATAATCTATTGAATTCTCGTATTATTGTCGTGTTATTCTTCTTTAAACTTATACTCTGGGATATCTGGAACTTCTCGTATTATTTTCTTATTTATAAATAAAATTTAAATATCAATATTCCGTCGTTTTTTGACACTCTCTTTACCAGGTACATGTCGAATGAACTGTCATTTTTTTTTATCAAAATCCTTTCTATTTATTTCTGTTTGGTTATTAAAATAACCTTTTACTTTATTCTTCACTTCATTATAATTCCCTTATCTAAAATCTGTTTTGATTTAATTTTTTTTAAGTTCAGTAATATTTTTGTTTTGTACACTATTAAGTTGAAGTTTTAAATCTGAAGTAATTTTATTCTTTTCTTTGATTTCATTTTCTAACCCTGTTTTTAAATTTGGAGTAATATTAAATCTGTAGGGCTTCTTATCATCTCGACGCTTTGCATTACGCTCTAACTCAATTAAATTTATTTTCAAGTAATGTTTTATTATTTAGATGATTATTTATTTTATTTAATAGTTCATTTTTCTACCAACAGATTTTATAATAAATAGTTTTGCTGCTGCGCATAATTCATGAATTACACAACGCGAAATTTTATTTTTTATTTTGACGAATATGAATTTTCGTTTTAAGCAACTTTGAATCACTTCTACAATATCTGCCATTTCTTTGGAGCTGTTTTTGAAACAAAATTCAAAATCTTAAAAAATATTCAGACTTGAGGAATTTTATTGCTTTCTATTTACTATTCTTGAGACTTTCTTGAGAACGTGGAAATCTGTTACTGTTTATTAATATGTTTAATAATTTAAATTTGTTTAATAATTTAAATCTGTAATAAATGGAGATTTATTGTATGTGTTCTAAAAAGGCTACTGCAACCGAGTCTTTAACTCGAGCAGTTTCAAAAAGAAATGACGTACCAATGATTAGAGGTATTTGTGAACTATGTGGTTGCAAGAAAAATCTTTTTTTTTTCAAGAAGGAAGCAATGAGCAAAAACCCTGGATAAAAGAAAGTGGTATTTGTACTGGTAAGAGCAGTTTAGAAATCAAACTTTTAGAACTCTAAGATTCAAACTTTCCAGCGACTGGTGATTTAAATAGAAAATAAAAATAAAATGGTTGCACTGTTACAAAAACTAAAATCAAAGAAGTGTTGCAATGCAAAATCAAAAAGTTATTCTTGACAACTTCCAGCTTATCATACATTTAAAAGAAGATGCGTTTACATTCATAGTGTCAATGATCAGTGGCAAGCTGATTTGGTTGATATGCAGCAGTATAAAAGCAAAAATAATAATTTTAATTATATTCTTACAGTCATCGATTGTTTTAGTAAATATGCTTGGTGTATTCCTTTAAAGGATAAAACTGGAGAGGAGATTATTAATGCTTTTACGGATTTATTTAAAAACAGAAAACCTAAGATATTACAAACAGATAAAGGTAAAGAATTTGTCATGAAAAACGCTCAAGTATTTTTAAGAGGCATGGAATTCTTTGGTTCTCATCTGAAAGTGAATTGAAGCTCAAATTGTTCAACGGTTTAATAGAACAATCAACGAGAAATTATGGAAATATTTTACTAATAACAACACGAAACGTTGTATATATGTATTACCCTCTTTTGTTGACAATTATAACAATTCTAATCATTGATCCATCAGAATAAAACCAATAGAAGCGAATGAAAAAGTGAAAGCAAGGTGTACAACAATGTATTTCCTGATGTCAAAATTCAACCATCCATAAACAAATTCAATGTTGGTTATTTGGTTAAAATGAATATGAAAAAGAGCATTTTTAATAAAGACTATCTTCCAAACTATACAACAGAGATATTTGAAATTGCTACAGTTAAACATACAACCCCTAAAACGTAAGAAATGTCAGATAAAACTGGTGAAATCATTATTGGTGGTTTTTACAAAAAAACTCCCGAAAGTTATTCGATAAACACTTTCATTCTATAAATGGATCCTATAAAGTTGAATGATGTATTAGCAAGTATAGTAAAAAGTAGAGAAATAAAAAGAAATACAGTTCAAGAATGTTCCTTAGAGCAAGCTGGATTTCGTGACCATGCTGAAAAGTTGGGTGCTTCAGTCGCTGAAACAGAAGATAAAAATACTAATATGATTGCTGATAAATTACTAGAAAATTATATTAATTTAAGAAGAGAAATACAATGATTGGATCAATATTTAACCAGCGCACTAACAAGTCACTCAAGCCAAACTATTTTATGCCGAATAAACAAAATTTCATTGTTAATGTCGATTCTGGGATAGAGAAAGAGCTTTTGAGGGAAACCAATAAGGACTTTGATTCTAAGAGATCCTATTTTGAAATGCCTAGTTATTATTTAGAAAATTATCAATATTTACAAGATGCAAAAGATGAATCAGGAACACTTAATCAAAGATAAGCAGGAATGATGAAACGTTATAAATCTGGTAAATTAGAAAACGTCTCAGTTCGGAAAAATATACAGACAGGGGTTAAAACCTATTAAACATCACTTTGAAGTTAAACAACTCCAGCAAGAAACTGGGATTTACGTGAATGCAAATGATATGAATGAAAAACTGTATAGTTTGTTAGGTAGCAGAGCTGCTGTAAATACATCTGATGAAATGAGGAATGAAGCTATTGACCTGCTCGATTCACTGTTAAAAAATAAAACTATTGAGAAAAATGACTATAATACTATTTGCAACAACTATATCAGAATTTGAATATTACGAATGAAAATACTTTTCTAATAAATGGTTTTGATTATTATTAGTGGTAACAAAGTGAAATTGAATAGTCTTATACAAGTAATCTGATCAAAGTAGATCGAAACTCTGATTATGAAAGAGCTTATCATTAGTAATGAATTTAAAAATAATACGTTTGAATATAGGTGAAAAAATAAGGATGAATGAGTAAACGCTGTTATACCCTGTGGGACGTATGATGAAGAGGGTTTTAACGTTTTCTTAATTCGTTATTTCGATTCATCCCTAGATCGATGCTCAATCAGTATATCATCCAATCTAGCTACAAGGAAATTTGTTAATATTTTTAAATTTGTTATTATTTTGAAATTTGTTTTTATATGTTATTATTTTGTTGTGATGAGGCTGAGACTTTCAATAATTATTATTAGGTAAGAGGGAACCCGTTTTTTTTTTTATAGAAAAAGATGGTGTTGAAAAGACCGGCAATGATATTTAGCACAGAACCCGTACCAGGAACAATGTAATCGCCAAGAAGAATTTATCAGAAAGTTGAGCAGACTCAACTTTCCTTTCATTATAGCCCCAGAGAGCAGTATTGAACCACATTTTTCGTATAGCCTATTATCTGAAATACGCTCTGTCAGCCGAGTACCCAGAACGATCCTTAAGCAATTTCTCTGGAAATCATATAACAAATCTTCATCCGCTTTTCTGAGCGCCCATGCTTTAGAGTCATATTTGACCACTGTCATCACTGTAGCTTCTAATATTCTAATCTTGGTTTCCAGACTTATCTTCCTATTCTTCCAAACTTTTTTTAACTGTGAAAAAACACCCTGAGCCTTGGCTATTCTACTTTTAACATCTTCACTGCTCCCACCATCTTTATTAAAACTACTACCAAGGTAAGTGAAGCTGCCGACCTGATCAATCTTTTCGTTACCCAACGTCACCTTTTCATCTTCACTTATTCCTAGCCTTAGTGACTTAGTCTTTTTAACATTAATTTTTAAGCCTATTCTAGCACCCTGAACTCGAAAAACCTCTAAAAGTTCGTTCATTTTGCTCACACTTTCATCTAGGATGCTTAAATCATCAGCAAAATCTAAGTCCAGGAGAATTTTTCCTCCCCATTTGATTCCGTGGTCTTCCATTGCCTTTCCTGCGCTCCTTAAGACAAAGTCCATTAAAATAATCTATATAAAGGGGGATAGAACACAACCCTGCTTAACTCCTGATTTAATACAAAACCTGTTTCTAACCTTATTTCCTACCTTAACCGCAGCAGTGTTATCAAGGAGGCACAATTGTGCCTCTATAAAGAGGCGACCCACCACAATGTTAAGCGATTTCAGGTCCTAGAGGTCGCAGAGAGACGGCGGTGATCCAATTTTGTAGCCCGAGGTCAAACTAAGAAACTTGCAAAATTTCATCCTCCTCCGACTTTATCTTCATGGGGTAAACTGTACCGGAAGTTTGGACCCTCGCACCATAGCCCCCCGTTAACTGTGTCCGATTGGGCTGAAATTTAGAGGTTAAGCTTTACTAGGGCCCGGGAGCTTATCCTCGAAATTTCAGCTCAATCTGATCACTCCTTCCCTGTTTTCAAAAAAACCAAATATAGCCACTTAAAATTCATCATCATCATTTCTTTTTTTTTCTTAGCCACGCCTACAGGCCACAGTTGGCAACGAATCTGGTTGAATGAGGACTCATTCGAAGCAGAATTCGACCTGTTAGGGCCTTTTCATATTTTCAGACCGAAAAAATTATCCCCCGAATTTACATTTACGAAAAACCTTAGTTTTTTTCAAATAATACACATAAACAGGTTAGACATGCTTTGTTATGAAAATATCTGCACGTCAATTTTCATAACAAAGCATGTCTAACCTGTTTATGTGTAATATATGAAAAAAAACTACGTTTTCTAAAGAGTTAAAGAGGCTGAGTTACAAGGTCAACCCTTAAAACGTACAGGGATTAGGAGGCACAGTTGGGGGGGCTGTTAAAGAGGCTGAGTCACAAGTTCGAACCTTAAAACGTACAGGGATTAGGAGGCACCCTGTACGACGTGATTTGAGTATTCAGGAATTAAAAGGCTTAACACAAGAATGTTCAAGAGCGGGGGTTTGGGGGGCGGCAGCCCCCCAACTTCAACTCCTGACACGATCAGCTAACAGTTAGTCAAGCAATAATCAAGGAGGCACACTTGTGCCTCTATAAAGAGGCGACCCACCACAATGTTAAGCGATTTCAGGTCCTAGAGGTCGCAGAGAGACGGCGGTAATCGCATTTTGTAGCCCAAGCTCAAACTAAGAAACTTGCAAAATTTCATTCTCCTCCGACTTTATCTTCATGGGGTAAACTGGGCCGGAAGTTTCGACCCTCCAACCACAGCCCCCCTTCAACGTTGTCCGATTGGGCTGAAATATAGAGGTTAAGCTTTCCTACGGCCCGGGAGCTTATCCTCGACATTTCAACTCAATCTGATCACTCCTTCCCTGTTTTCAAAAAACCAAATATAGCCACTTAAAATTCATCATTTCTTTTTTTTCTTAGCCACGCCTACAGGCCACAGTTGGCAACGGATCCGGGTTAATGAGGACTCATTCGAAGCAGAATTCGACCTGTTAGGGCCTTTTGATATTTTCAGACCGAAAAAATTATCCCCCGAATTTACATTTACGAAAAACCTTAGTTTTTTTCAAATAATACAGATAAACAGGTTAGACATGCTTTGTTATGAAAATATCTGCGCGTCAATTTTCATAACAAAGCATGTCTAACCTGTTTATGTGTATTATTTGAAAAAAACAAAACATGTCAGTGTGGACAGAGTTCTGACTGCAAATCCTGAAGACAAAGCTCCCAGAGAGAACACTTTGACAAGACAATAGTCTTGAAGCTAAGTTTAGGCTAGACTAACACAAGAACTTTTCTTTAGTTGTTATCAAGGAGGCACACGTGTGCCTCTATAAAGAGTCGACCCACCACAATGTTAAGCGATTTCACGTCCTCGAGGTCGCAGAGAGACGACGGTAATCTCATGGTATGGACCAAGCTCAAACTAAGACACTTGCAAAATTTCATCCTCCTCCAACTTTATCTTCATGGGGTAAACTGGGCCAGAAGTTTGGACCGTCCCACCACAGCCCCCTTTAACGTTGTCCGATTGGGCTGAAATTTAGAGGTTAAGCTTTCCTAGGACCCGGGAGCTTATCCTCGAAATTTCAGCTCAATCCGATCACTCCTTCCGTGTTTTCAAAAAACCAAATATAGCCACTTAAAATTCATCATCATTTCTTTTTTTTTATTATCCACGCCTACAGGCCACAGTTGGCAACGGATCCGGTTGAATGAGGACTCATTCGAAGCAGAATTCAACCTGTTAGGGCCTTTTCATATTTTCAGACCGAAAAAATTATCCCCCGAATTTAAATTTACGAAAAACCTTAGTTTTTTTTCAAATAATACAGATAAACAGGTTAGACATGCTTTGTTATGAAAATATCTGCGCTTCAATTTTCATAACAAAGCATGTCTAACCTGTTTATGTTTATTATTTGAAAAAAACTACGTTTTCTAAAGAGTTAAAGAGGCTGAGTTACAAGGTCAACCCTTAAAAACGTACAGGGATTAGGAGGTACAGTTGGGGGGGCTGTTAAAGAGGCTGAGTCACAAGTTCGAACCTTAAAACGTACAGGGATTAGGAGGCACCCTGTACGACGTGATTTGAGTATTCAGGAATTAAAAGCCTTAACACAAGAATGTACAAGAGCGGGGGGTTTGGGGGTGGCAGCCCCCCCACTTCAACTCCTGACACGATCAGCTAACAGTTAGTCAAGCAATAATAAGTAATAAACTGTACAAAAACGTGCAGAAATTATTTGAAAAAAAACTACGTTTTCTAAAGAGTTAAAGAGGCTGAGTTACAAGGTCGAACCTTAAAACGTACAGGGACTAGGAGGCACAGTTGGGGGCTGCCGCCCCCAAACCCCCGCTTTCGCAGCCTTTAAATAAAAAAAAAATTTTCAACTGAAAGTAAGGAGCGACATTAAATCTTAAAACGAACAGAAATTATTCCGTATATGAAAGAGGCTGTGCCCTCCTCAACGCCTCGCTCTTTACGCTAAAGTTTTTATTGTTTAAAAAAGAGTTGTGAGAAAGTCAAACTTTAGCGTAAAGAGTGAGGCGTTGAGGAGGGCACAGCATCTTTCATATACGGAATAATTTCTGTTCGTTTTAAGATTTAATGTCGCTCCTCACTTTCAGTTTAAATTTTTTTTTTTATTTAAAGGCTGCGAAAGCGGGGGTTTGGGGGCGGCAGCCCCCCAACTGTGCCTCCTAATCCCTGTACGTTTTAAGGTTCGACCTTGTAACTCAGCCTCTTTAACTCTTTAGAAAACGTAGTTTTTTTCAAATAATTCACGTACAAAGCACTAATCACTTTAATGTATTTGTCTGGTATACCATACAGGGATAAAACCTTTACTAAAGCTCTTTTATCAACAGAATCAAACGCTTGCTCATAATCTATAAAACTGTAGACCAAAGGTGTTTGACAACTCAGGCACTTCTCAATTATTAGCCTAAGAGTGAAAATTTGGTTGACACATTCTCTATGTTTTTTAAAGCCGCGCTGTTCTTCTCTGAAAATTTTGTCTACGGCAGCTCTCTGTCTAGAAAAGTATCATATTACAAAGTAATTTACTACCTAGAGAGACCAGACTAATACCTCGATAGTTACCACACTCACTTTTATCACCTTTCTTATAAAGTGGTTTAATAAAGGCTTTCCTAAAATCTTTAGGTACTTCCTCTTTTTCAAAAATCATATTCATTATTTTCAGTAAATTCTTTCTAACCTCAGAGCCACCGTATTTAATAAACTCATATACAACCCAATCAGCACCTGGAGCCTTATTATTTTTTAATCCTTTTAGTACTGTTTTTAACTCTTCTTCACAAAATAAATCTTCCTTCACATCCAAGGTATCACAAACTTTTTGTTATTTTCCACCATATCTTTTCCTGCAACTATATCTCGGTTAAGCAAATTCTCAAATGTTCGGCCCGTCTCTCTTCAGTTCTTTCCTTATCGCTGATTGTGGCCCCATTCCTATCTTTAACTGGGCTAAGTCGGGATTGACTACTCCCTCTCAATTTATTAACATGCCAGTACAATATTTTACTGTTATGCCGTCTAGCTGCATCTTCCACATTCTCGGTAATTTTATCCATGGCCTCCACTTCACAACTCCTTAGTTCATATTTTAACGCTTTTTCCACTTTTCTTAGATTCCTTTTGTTTTCATATGATCTATCAATCAGATAATTCTTGTGCCGTCTCTCTGCGACCTCTAGGACCTGAAATCGCTTAACATTGTGGTGGGTCGCCTCTTTATAGAGGCACAAGTGTGCCTCCTTGATTATTGCTTGACTAACTGTTAGCTGATCGTGTCAGGAGTTGAAGTTGGGGGGCTGCCGCCCCCAAAACCCCCGCTCTTGAACATTCTTGTGTTAAGGCTTTTAATTCCTGAATACTCAAATCACGTCGTACAGGGTGCCTCCTAATCCCTGTACGTTTTAAGGTTCGAACTTGTGACTCAGCCTCTTTAACAGCCCCCCCAACTGTGCCTCCTAATCCTTGTACGTTTTAAGGGTTGACCTTGTAACTCAGCCTCTTTAACTCTTTAGAAAACGTAGTTTTTTTTCAAATAATACACATAAACAGGTTAGACATGCTTTGTTAAGAAAATTGACGTGCAGATATTTTCATAACAAAGCATGTCTAACCAGTTTATGTGTATTATTTGAAAAAAACTAAGGTTTTTCGTAAATGTAAATTCGGGGGATAATTTTTTCGGTCTGAAAATATCAAAAAGCCCTAACAGGTCGAATTCTGCTTCGAATGAGTCCTCATTCAACTGGATCCGTTGCCAACTGTGGCCTGTAGGCGCGGCTAAGAAAAAAAAAGAAATGATGATGATGAATTTTAAGTGGCTATATTTGGTTTTTTGAAAACAGGGAAGGAGTAATCAGATTGAGCTGAAATTTCGAGGATAAGCTCCCGGGCCCTAGAAAAGCTTAACCTCTAAATTTCAGCCCAATCGGACAACGTTAAAGGGGGGATGTGGTGGGAGGGTCCAAACTTCCGGCCCAGTTTACCCCATGAAGATAAAGTCGGAGGAGAATGAAATTTTGAAAGTTTCTTAGTTCGAGCTTGGGGTACAAAATTCTATTACCGCCGTCTCTCTGCGACCTCTAGGACATGAAATCGCTTAACATTGTGGTGGGTCGCCTCTTTATAGAGTCACAAGTGTGCCTCCTTGATAACACTGCTGCGGTTAAGGTAGGAAATAAGGTTAGAAACAGGTTTTGTATTAAATCAGGAGTTAAGCAGGGTTGTGTTCTATCCCCCTTTATATAGATTATTTTAATGGACTTTGTCTTAAGGAGCGCAGGAAAGGCAATGGAAGACCACGGAATCAAATGGGGAAGATAAAATCCCCTGGGCGTAAGTTTTTCTGATAATTTAAGCATCCTTCATGGAAATGTTATCAAAATGAATAGACTTCTAAAGGGTTTGCGAGTTCAAGATGCTCGAATACGCTTGAAAATAAATGTTAAGAAGACAAAGCCACTAAGGCTAGAAATAAGTGAAGATGAAAAGGTGAAGTTGGGTAATTAAAAGATGGATCAGGTGGGCAGCTTCACTTACCTTGGTAGTAGTTTTAATAAAGATGGTGGGAGCAGTGAAGATGTTAAAAGTAGAACAGCCAAGGCTCAGGGTGTTTTTTCACAGTTAAAAAAAGTTTGGAAGAATAGGAAGATAAGTCTGGAAACCAAGATTAGAATATTAGAAGCTACAATGATGATAGTGGTCAAATATGACTCTAAAGCATGGGCGCTCAGAAAAGCGGATGAAGATTTGTTATATGATTTCCAGAGAAATTGCTTAAGGATCGTTCTGGGTACTCGGCTGACAGAGCGTATTTCAGATAATAGGCTATACGAAAAATGTGGTTCAATACTGCTCTCTGGGGCTATAATGAAAGGAAAGTTGAGTCTGCTGGGGCACGTTGTTCGGATGAAGGATGACAGATTGCCGAAGATTGTTCTTTTCGGCCAACCGTCTGGGGCTAGGTGGAAAGCAGGTCTTCCTCGTCTGGGATGGGAGGACGTCATAAAGTAGGATTTAAAGAAGATGGGAACTTCGTGGGCGGGTGTAAAAAGGGAGGCCTTGAACAAATTGGGATGGAGGAGGAGCGTGCGTAGCTGTGTTGGCCTCAAGCGGCTTGGTGCTGCGGCGAGTTGTTAGTAGTAGTAATAGTAGTAATTCAACTTTAAAGGGACTACTAATTTTCCTATGGATATTCAAGATATTTATAAGTTTTAAAACAAATATAATATTAAAATTTGTTTATTTGAAATAAGAAAAAGGCTGTTTAAATTTCATATTGCTAAAACTAAGATCAATTGGAAAAAATGCTACCCATGTGATTAATTTACTCAATTTTTTAATCATATTTTTTTAATTAAAGATTTAAGTAGATTACTTGCATCTCAAATAACTAAAAATCGGCATAAGACTCGTCTATGCACATTTTGTGGAAGACACTTTAATGAATAAGAAAAATTTGAAAAACGTAAAATTGTGGAGATTCCGACATCATTATGCCAAAACCATGATCTAAGATTGAATTTGGAAGTATAGCTAAACAAACGAAAGTACACTATTACATAACAGCCGATTTTGAATCGTATAATGAAGAATTTAATCAAAAGAAAGGTAAAAATACAATTAAAGTATCAGAACAAATGCCATTTGCTTATGGATTCCAGGCATATTTCTGTTTTGTTACTACACAAAATAAAAATTATGAATACTTTGGTGAAGATGCTAGCATACATTTTGTAACTGCCATAACAGAAAGGCATACAGAAATAGCCGATGAGTATGAAAATAGACAGAGAGATCATGGTTATACGCAAGAACAAGTAGAAGAAAAATAGAATAACACAAGTAACAAAAGCCGTTATATTTGTGAAAAGGAAATATATGATAATAGTTTTTATTTAGATCAGAGGCAACGCTATTGCATTGCCTATAGTAAAGGCCATACGGCTCCAATGTTTTATTATTATTATTTTTTTTCCCCCAGAGGCAATTCATATGGAAGGGGTCGTCGTAGAAACGTCAAAGGGGGCTCATTCGATTGGAAATCGAGAGTTCTTGTTCCCTTTTTAATAGTCGAAAGTGATTGGAGGGCAAATAGCGCCCCCCCCCACGCCCCTCATTCCCCCAAACACATCCAATCAAAATTTTGAGATAGCCATTTTTTCAGCGTAGTGGATTTCCAGGATAGAAAATAGGTTTTTGAGGAGGACACTCCCCCGCAACCCCCAGGGCATGGGCTTTAAGTTATGGCCTGGGGGCATATAAGGTTTCTATAGAAGGTGTTGTCTTAGAAACTTCAAAAAAGACTCATTCGATTGGAAATTTAAAGGGCTAGTCCCCTTTTTAATAGTCAAAAGCGATTGGAGGACAATTAGCCCCCCCACCCTGCCCTTCATTCCCCCAAACACATCCAGTCAAAATTTTGAGATAGCTATTTTGTTCAGCGTAGTTAATTTCCAGATAGATAATTTTTTTGAGGAGGACACTTCCCCACAACCCTCAAGGCAAGGATTTTAAGTTATACCCTGGGGGCATAAAAAGGTTTTTATAGATGGTGTTGTCATAAAAGCTTCAAAAAAGGCTCATTCGATTGGAAATTCAAAGAGCTAGTGCTATTTTAAAAAGTCGAAAGTGATTTGATGGCAGCTAACCCCCCCCCCCCCCCCTAGTGCCCACCTTTTCCCCAAACATATCCAATCAAAATTTTGAGACAACCATTTTATTAAACGTAGTTTTAAGTTCTGGAAAATAGGTCTTTGAGGATGACAACTCCCCAACAGCCCTCAGGGCAACGGTTGTAAGTTATGCCTTGAGGGCATATAAGGTTTTGTATAGACAACGGTGTCTTAGAAACTTCAAAAAGGGCTCATTCGATTAGAAACTTGAATGGCTAGCTCCCTTATTAATAGTCAAAAGTGATTCTAAGGCAACTGACAACCCTTCCACGCCCACCATTTCCCCAAACACATTCCAATCAAAATTTTGATATTGCCATTTTTTTCAACGCAGTTGAAACCTCTGGAAATTATACGTTTGAGCAGGACACTCCCCCACAGTCTTTACGGGCAAGGGTTATAAATTGTGCCCTGGGGGCATATATGGTTCTTATGAAAGGAATGCTCGTATAAACTTCAGAGAGAGCTCATTTGATTGGAAATTGAAAGTTGTAGTTCAATTTTTAAGCGTCAAAAGATATTGGAGGGTAACCATCTCCCCCCCCCAACCCATTTTTCCCAAATGCATCCAAAAAAAAGTTTAGGATAGCTATTTTGTAAAAATAGTTCGAAGATCATATAACAAAATTCAGGTGTCGGCACAACCCACCAGGGCCCGGGGGCAGGCGTTGTAAGTTATGCTCTGGGGGCCTCTATGGGTCTTATGGAAGGGATGCTCGTATTAAATTCAAAGAGGGATCATTTGATTGGAAATTTAAAGTTCTAGTTCACTTTTTATGAGTCCAAAGAGATTGGTGGGCACTTCGCCCCCCCCCCCCCCTCCGGGTCCTTTTTTCCTCAAACCCATCCGATGAAGAATAAAGAAGAACTGAAGCTTGAAGGAGAACTAGAAAAACATACAAGAAGTTGTGATATAAATGAATAAATAGATCTTAAAGCGAGTAATGCTTAGATTGAATTTGAATATTAAGCTTAAAACGAAAAAAAATATTTTCCTGTTGAAGTATAAATAAAACTTAAAGCGAACAGAAATTAAATAAATAATCAATGCAAACGAAAATACAATAGATATTACTGTAAATTAATAAGTAAATCTTAAAACGAGTGAAACTTAAATTGAATATGCAAATCAAGCTTGAAACGAACAAATATCACCACAAACAAGAGTTTGGATATGACCTCCTTTTCTCACTGTAAAAGTCTAAAACCTATTGCGTCATTGGCGCTTTACTGAAAACTATATACTTCTTGAACAGTCTTGGAAAGTATAAACAGCATTAAATTGAATAATTGATGTATAATGATATTAATTGTTGAAAGATCCATCAGTTCAAGAATGTGTTTCACTGTAACTCTAATTTTATTTTCAATGCTGTAAGCATTGGTAAAGAAAATATTTGTAATAAAATCCGTTTTCAGTTAAGCGCCAATGACGTAGTAGGCTTTTGGTTTTTATTTGCAAATAGGAAAGGAGGCAGCATCCAAACACCTGTTTGTAAGGGAAACTATATTCGTCTTTAACAGCTTTAAAAAGAGCTAATAAATCAAACTGATTATTTTATGTAGAATGATATTAATTGCTGATAGCTCATTTGTTCAAATTGTTACTATAATTTTAATATTTATTTTCAATATTAAGTGCAAAAGAAAATATTTGTCATAAAAACGGTTTTCAGTAAAGCTCCAATAACACAGTAGGTTCCAGACTTTTACAGTGAGAGACACCAAAACTCTTGTTTGTGGGGATTTTTGTTCGTTTCAAGCTTGATTTGCATTTTCAATTTAAGTTTCACTCGTTTTAAGATTTATTAATTAATTTACATTAATATCTATTGTATGTTTGCTTGCATTGACTGTTTATCTAATTTCTGTTCGTTATAAGTTTCATTTATGCTTCAATAGAAAACTATTTTTTTCGTTTTAATCCTGATATTTATAATCAATCTAAGCATTACTAGCTTTAAGATCTACTTATTTATTTATATTATTACTTGTTGTATGTTTTTGTTATGATTGTTTATTTAATTTCTGTTCGGTTTGGGTTTCATTTATTCTTTAATAGTAATTTCTGGTCGTTTTGAGTTTGAATTTAAAAGGTATTTGTATCTGCTGAGCTTAAGTTTAAAATGGCCTTTACTTTTCTTTGAAAAACTTTTTTTTCGAGAAGTTTTTTCTTTAATTAATCACAATCATATGGCTGGTAATATACGTGAATATACTCATGCAGAATGTAATAAAAAACTAGAATTCTTATACGTCTCCCTATTGTCTCCCTATCTGTCTCCTGATTTGTTTATTTCTTAGAAAATTAGTACCTGATAATAGTATTTTTGACTCAGCGGAGAGTTTTAAATCGCTTAATAAAGAAATAACTGTTGATAAAACCCAATATGAAATGCGTTTAATAGATTCACTCCGTTTTATGGCTTCATCGCTAGATAGGCTTTCTGAAAATTTGGCTAAATGTGAATGTAAAGTAAATTGCGATTTTTAATAAATAATTTTAAGCACACTCCTGATGTATTTTAAAATAATGAAAAATTTTAAAGAAATAATTAAGAGAAAAATTTTCCCTGTTGAAAATATTGATAAATATGAAAAAGTAAATGCTACAAAATACCTTCAACAAACAAGTTTTATTCTAGATTAATAGGGAAAAATATTTCTGAAGAAAATTACGAAATCCAAAATTTATTTAAAAACATTTTAAATGTAGAACATTCTTAGATTATACTAAACTATATCTAAAAAGTAATGTTTTAATTTTATCAGATATAGTTGAAAATTTTAGAAATGTATGTTTAAATAATTAAAAACCTGATCCCCTGCACTTCTTCTCAGCACCAGGACAAACATAGAAAGCTTTTCTCAAACGCTCTAAAGCTGAAATTCCTTTATTTTCTGATGAAGATGTGTTTACTTTTATTAAAAAAGGAATAAGAATCTCAGTGCATGAAAAGAAGTGCTAAAGCTAATATTAAATATATGAAAAACTATAATAAAACACAACCTTAAAATTATTTAATGTATTTAGATGCTATTAACTTATACGGCTGGGCAATGTCTCAAAATTTACCTGAAAAAGATTTTAAATTTATGATGAATATATGAAACCAAAAAATAAAGAGAACATTGATTTATGCTACATGGATACGGATAGTTTTATTTATGATGTTCGAACTGAGGATTTTTATGAAGATATTAAGGCACCCCTCCAAGAAAAATTCGATACTTTCGATGATAAAAAGATAACCCTTATAACTTCCCTGCAGTCAATATAAAAAGTGATAGGTATGATTTAGGATGAATTATCTTAAGCAATAATGTCGGGTCGGTCGAAAACAGGATCAGCCGCTTTGTGGCATGTTTGAAACAGGTTTTTGTGTGGCATGGCCGCATAGAAACAAAAATGAATTCTTGTCGAAAAGGGGCATGTTTAAGAGCTGACGTCACAAGACTTGTTTTGTTTCTTAAGCTAATACGAAGGTGATGATATGCCGATTCTAAACCAAAAACGACTCTATCGAAATGTGGCATGTATAGGCATCATTTCAAAAAACTGGTTTTTATCACAAAACTTGAATGTCTCTTGTTTTGGCTTTTGCCAAGGATACAAAGACACATCGATCGTATATATGGGTCTGCTAATTACGAGTTATAGAGTTTGTACTTTGAATAGAATATGGCATATGAGACGCAAATCTCTTATTCTCTTAACCCAAATCTCTTAACCCAAAAAATATATCAAACAGTTCGTGGTAACGAACTGTAAGTAAGGAGCGACCCGGCTCAATTATAACCGAAACTCTAAAAAACGAATTTTTGATACCAATAGATACATCAAAAGAATCAAATTTTAATTCTGATTTCAAGTATATAAGTTTCATCAAGTTTAGTTTTACCCATCAGAAGTTAAGCGTCTTAGAAAATTTGGCTGATTTTCGAAAAAAGGGAGAAAGACCCTCTAAAATCTATAGAATCTTAATATAAGTCACAACATCATATTCAGCTTATCAGAAACCCTACTGTAGAGGTTTCAAGCACCTATCTACAAAAATGTGGAATTTTGCATTTTTTGCTGGAAGAAAGATCACGGATGCGTGTTTATTTTTATTATATTTTATTTTTTTCCCAGGGGTGATCGTATCGACCCATTGGTCCTAGAATATCATGGGAGGGCTCATTGGAACAAAAGTTAAAAGTTCTAGTAACCTCTTAAGTCACAAAAAAATGGAGGACAACTAGGCCCCCTCCCACGCTAATTTTTTCCAAAAGTCACCTGATCAAAAATTTTAGAGAGTCATTTTGTTCAGCATGGTCGAAAATATGATAACAATGTCTGGTAGGATGACTTAATCCCCGGAATCCCTGGGGAGAGGGCTGAAAGTTATGAAAATTACCAAATGTTAACATATAGTATTGGTTATTGGTAAGTATACAGACGTTTTCAGGGGGATTTTTTATGGTAGGTTGGAAGGGGGGGGGGGGTCGGCGGGTAAAGGGGCGCAAATTTAAAACCATTAATTTTTAATTGGGGAAGGTCAAATGCACGGGGGGGGGCGCCCCAATTCCAAGAATTATTAAATAAAAATATAATAAATTAAATTAAAAAGCAAACAAGTTTTTCAACTGAAAATAAGGAGCACCATCAATACTTAAAACAGACAGAAAATATTACGTATATGATTGGGTTCAACCCATAGTCAATACCTTCCTCTTCAAGGCAAAGAATTTTAGTACTTTCATGAGAGCTATTTATTCTAATTAACGGCATTTGTGAGTAAGGAGTCATTTTTAAAGAATTTGAACAAAATTTTAACTTTAGCTTAAAGAGCAAGGTATTGAATAGGGGGTGAACACCCTAATATACGTATTAAAAATCAATGAATATAGAAGTTTGGTACGTAAGTTAATTCGTAAGTTACGTTATATTTATTACTTATCAAAACGTTCGTAAATAAAATTAATAAAGTGATAAAGCTGGAGCCAAGTTATCCAAATTAAGTGAAAATGACAGTGAATATTTTTTTTGGGGGGGGGAGTGCAATGGAAACGAAAAAAAACAAAAATGCCAAAGTGATATGTACTCCCTTATGATTTCTGAGAATAATTATGGTGTACGCTGTTGCTATGAAAGTAAAGAGTAACACTTAACCCCAAAATGAGCAGAATTGATTCCGTATAGGAAAGGACTATCCCTTCCTCATCCAAACCTTTGCGTCATGGTCGCAAAAGCTTCAGAGGGTGCTCATTAGATCGGAAATTGAGAGTTCAAGTACCTTTTTTTCATAGGTCGATAGTGATTGTAGACCAATGAGCTGTGGCAGGGAGAGGGGGTATTTTCTGAGGTAGAGTACCTTATATGGTTGATTTTACTGTTTGAGGAGATAATTTTATCATGCAAGGAGAGAATTTACCATTACTATTTAAAAAACGATCATAAACTATATTTATAAATAGTTTCTTCAACTGAAAGCAAGGAGCGACGTTATAACTCAATACGAACATATATTAGTTTTATATAGAGGGGGTTTTCCCAGGGGCTTCGTTTGATGGGGCCAGGTGAAGGCTGTTGTCCTGTCTCTAAGTAATGTGGAAAAGAAAATTATAATGCAACCGATCTCCATTGACGTTTTTCAGGATACTTGAATTTTGCAGGCTTATCTTAGTTTTGACAAGATTTTTTGCAAAATCTACATTTCTGCTGGGGTGAGGGGCAGACTGAGGTCGAGGGAGGGCTTTGGTTCTGAAGAGGTAGTTCCCCTCCATGCCCCACATCAAATTACGCCCCTGGGTTTTGAGCCCTACTCTTGTTAATTTCTGCTCGTTTTGACTCTGACTCGGTTATTTATTTAATTTCTGTTCGTTTTGGGTTTCATTTATTTAATGAGGATGATTGGTAATAGTTTTATGCTTGGCAGGTCATTTGATTCTATTTCAATCATTCTTAGTTTAACGGAGTTCATTTTCTAGTTTTTTGATTTTGAAGTGAAGTTATCAAGTATTTTGCAATATGTTGCATAGGTTGAATCAAGATGCTGGGTAATTGTAAACAGAGAAAAGCCAAGACAGATAGTCCAAGTAATTGAGAGGCCTTCCTTTGAAAGATTATTTCGTGGAAAAAGTTTTTTTATTTAATGTCAATAAAGAACGAACACAAATTAATTTTAAAGACTTTTTCCGCAAAACAAATTTTTCAAAGAAAAGTAAAGAGCTCCATTGAGCCAAACATGGCTAGAAATAAATCCAAATAATTTATAAGTTTTGCTTCTAACTCCTTGCTTTTACCTTGCTTGCTTAAACTTTGTTCACCGAGTTCTAGGAGTTTACCCCCCCCCCTCCTCCCAGTATTTACCACCCTAAAAAATACCCCCTCAAGAAAAGGGTTCTACCCCCTCCCTTGAAAGTATAACCCGGGAAACTACTTCACCAGACAATATCACTCCGCAAATACCCCCCGCCCGAAAATACCCCCAGGGGGACCGAAGACTGTACAAAGTGAATAGGGGTATCTTGTTTTTGTTTTTTTATTTTCAATATCGGAAAGCAATTTTGTTTCTTTTTTATCATAGTCAACTCATTCAAATTAACACTTTGTAAATCTCGAAAACAAATTTGTTTCTTAATTTGTTTCTTTCAACTTAGCGTGAGACAAGACAAAGACAAGTGACATAATAGTGACTTTATTTAGTGGGGTATAATAAACAAGTACAAAAATTTCTTCCCCACATGCAAAATAAAAAAAAAAAGTCATATAAAATTCCAAAATTTTTAAATACTTATTTTTCCACCGCGGGGGGGGGGGTCTTTTTCCGCTGGTCACTTACGGGGTGGGGGTGTTTTCTGTGGGGGGTATTTTCTGGGGGATATTTTTCTCCGGGGGATTGGGGTATTTTCCAGGGGGGGGGGGTAAATTTAGCGGACAGCTTCGAATGTCCAGACGCATTTGTGCAAGTACCAAAATTTCTTCCTCCCACGGAAAATAAAAAACAAAAGTCATAAAATTCCCAAATTTTGAAAGACTTATTTTTCCACAGAGGGGGGGGGACTCTTTTTCCACGGGTTACTTACGGGGAGGGGGGTGTTTTCTGTGGGGGGTATTTTTCACCGGGGGATGGGGGTATTTTCCAAGGGGGGTAAATTTAGCGGACAGCTTGGAATGCCCAGACGTCTTTGTGGCATATTTTGCTAGCTCACTAGAAATGTGCCTTTAGGCTTAGGGAATTATTTCACCTGTCCCTAAATAAATAAATAAAAAAACAAGCTTTTTTAACTGAGAATAAGGAACGACGTTAAAACTTAAAACGAACAGAAATTATTCTGTATATGAAAGGGGCTGTCCCCTCCTCAATGCCTCGCTCTTTGCACTAAAGTTGTTTATTGTTTAAAACAATAACTGTAAGACCTGTTTCGAAAATTCTGCGAAAATTAGTGGAAGTCATTTGGGACAGAGTTATCTTAAAAAATAACTCTGTTCCCATGCGTTTCTTCTGGCATCGTTTATCTTATTGCCTTTAGGGTGTTTTAACCTTTTCTTTCATAGATAAAGACTGGGACAATATTCTTTTGAAATCTAGAACTAAAACGAGCAACATATCTTATAAGCGAGTCAAATTTTCTGTATACCTCAGAAATTGGACTATTAGATGTTGTAAATTCTTTTAATTATTTTTTTAATTATATAATTTTTTATAAACAAAAATGGTTTATATATTTATAATTTAGGGGTGGGGGGGGGGGTAAAGCATAGCATATGCTTTTTTTGAGACAACTCATTCACAGATTCTGAAAGGTGATATGGACTTGTTTTTGTTAAAACTACGTAGGTCTATTGTGATGCTTAGATTTTGGTTGAAGCTCATTAGGTGTAATGAAGATAGACTAGTAAGAGCTGCTAATTATCAGATGTTGATTATGGTTCAAAAACGTCGTGGTCATCCCAAATTAGCTAATTACGCAAATTATAACGGCAAGATCTTTCAATTTGCTTGCGTTGAAAAGTTTTCCTTTCAATTCAGATGTTAAAGCAAAACTTTTGGTTACCATTCCACTTTGCTCCAGGGGTTGTAGCCATGTTTGTTTGTTTAGATAAAAATCGACAGAAGTAAAAATTCATAGATCATGAGATCACAAACTGTAAACCAAATACTATTAAGATTTTCAGGAATAACTATCAGCATATGTATATTAAACTGACAAACCACATTCACTTGTATTTTCTTTCTAACAGTTAGTGGTAACAAACTGGCTCAATAGTAACCAAAACTCTAAAAAACGGAATTTTGATGCCGATTGATATGTCAAATAAGTCAAATCTTTATGCTGATTTAAAATATATAAGTTTATATCGAGTTTAGTCTTACCCATTAAAAGTTATGTGCCTAAGAAAATTTGACTTATTTAAGAAAAAAGAGGGAAACACCCTTAAAAGTAAAAGAACTTTAATGAAAATCGCACCATGGGATTTTGCGTATCAGAGAACACTACTGTAGAAGTTTCAAGCTCTTATCTTCAAAAATGTGGAATTTTGTATTTTTTGTCAGAAGAAAGATCACGGATGCGTGTTTATTTTATTTATTTATTTTTTTATTTCCCAAGGGGTGATCGTATCAATCCAGTAATCCTATAATATCATAAATAGGCTCATTTGAATGGACATTAAAAGTTCTAGTGCCCTTTTGAAGTGACCAAAAAAATTGGAGGGCAACTTGGCCCCCTCCCATGCTAATTTTTTCCCCCGAAGTTACCCAATTAAAATTCTGAGATAGCCATTTTGTTCAACATAGTCGAAAATCTAATAAATATGTCTTTTAAGATGACTGAATTCCCCACTGTTCCCAGGGGAAGGGCTGCAATTTATGAACTTTGCCTATTGTTTAGATATTGTTTTGGTTATTATGAAGTTTACAGCCATTTTCATGAAGGATTTTTTTCTGGTTGGGGGGGGGGGTGCAGGAGGCGGGGGTGACTCGGGAACATCTGTCCGTGGAATATGTGTTCTGGGGGTAAGGGACATTTCTATGAAGGGGGCGCCGGATTTCCAGCATTATTTAAAAACGATCAGAAATTAAATAAAAAAAAACAAGTTTTTTCAACTGAAAGTAAGAAGCAACATAAGAGCTTAAAACGAACAGAAATTAGTACGTATATAAGTGGGATCACCGCCAAGTTGAGATCTAGCTCTTTAAACTACGTTTTTTTTATTTCTTTCAAAAGTGCTATCTCTTCTCCATAACCAGCCATTTTTAGTCAGGTACCTGTTATTTAATAACATTTTTTAATTTAGCGCAACTAACGTGTTACTGACTAAGGGGAGAACCCCCTTATATAAGTAATAACATATACGTAATAAAAAAAAAAAAAAAACAAGCGATACGGCTCAATAGTAATCGAAACTTTTAAAAACGGAGTTTTGATGTCAATAAATGTATCAAAAGAATGGGCTTATAATGCTAATTCTAAATATATAAATTTTATTAAGTTTAGTATTACTCATAAAAGGCTACGAGCCTGAGAAAATTTGCCTGATTTTTGAAAGAGGGGGGAAACATCCCCTACAAGTGAAATAATTTTAATGAAAAGCACACCGTCAGATTTAGCGTATCAGAAAGCCCTGTTACATATGTTTCAAGCTCATATCTGCAAAATTCTGCAACTTTGTATTTTTTGCCAGAAGAAAGATCACAGAGGCGCGTTTATTTTTTTTCAGGGGTAATAGTACCGACCCATTGGCCCTATAAAATCAAGAGAGAGCTCATTCGAAGTTCAATACTTTCAGTTAAAAAACCTGTTTTTTTATTTATTTTTTGAACGTTTTTGAATTAATGCAGGTTTTGATTTTGGCTCACCGCTCATGAATAATTAAAAAAAAATTTGTATATTAATTTTACTTTACTTTATTAAATTAATTTTTCAAAAATTGTTTAATTTTATATACGAACGTTTTGAGTATTAATAAATGTACGTAACTTAAGAATTAACTTACGTACCGAACTTCTATATTCATTGATTTTTAATACGTATATTAGGGGGTTCCCCCCCCCATTCAATACCGTGCTCTTTAAGCTAAAGTTCGAATTTTGTTCCAATTCTTTAAAAATGTTTCCTTAATCACAAAGGCCGTTAATTAGAATAAATAGCTCTTATGAAAGTACTAAAAATTCTTTGGCTTTAAGAGCGAAATATTGACTATGGGTTGAACCAAATCATATACGTAATATTTTCTGTCCGTTTTGGGTTTTGATGGTGCTCCTTACTTTCAGTTGAAAAACTTGTTTTTTTATTTAATTTCTGATCGTTTTCTTTAATAATGCTGTGAAATGCGGCACCCCCTTCACAGCAATGCTCCTTCCCAATGAAAACTTCCTTCATGGAAAGATCCTCCCATATAACCCCCGCAAAAAACAAATACTTTTGTTTAATGAGCAAGGTGTTGAAAAGGTGTTATACTTGTTTTAAGTTTTAAACTTGCTCCTTATTTTAGATGAAAACCCTTTCCTATTTGTTTAATTACATTTCATGAAACTGTAAAGTTATATTAAAACAGTACTTTTGGTAGCGCAGAAAAAAAGATCAGTATTTACATGTTCTCTGTTTTTACATATGGACAAAAAAGGTACAATGGCTGTTTATTTCCAATAGAATGAGCCCTATCCTTGCGTTCTCGGCGCTCACGGTCAATACGATCACCCCTGGAAAAAACAACAACAACAAAAAGCCAAATAATCAAGCATCTGGGATTTTTCTTCTGGTAAAAATTGCAAAATTCCACATTTTTGTAGATATGAGCTTGAAACATCTACATTTTCAATCTGATGGTGTGGTTTTCATTAAAATTATATGACTTCAAGAAAGTCTCTCCCACTTTTTCAGACAAATTTTCTCTGACCCGTATCTTTTGATGGGTAATATTAAATTTAATGAAACTAATATATTTGGAATCAACATAATAAGTCAATTCTTTCGATATATCTATTTGTATAAATATATAACGTTCTTTCAGTTTATTGTTCCACACCCAAAACCAAAAATTTGAGAAAATTTGCCTAATTTTTTAAAAATGGGCCCCCCCCCCCAAAAAAAAGCAAGACATCTTATTGAAAATCTATTTATCAGGTACATCATATCAGATAACCCTGCCGTGGAGGTTTCAAGCTCCAGTTTAAAAATATGAATAACTATATTTTAGATTCTACAGTTGTAAAAGAATTAATTGCACACGAAGGCAGTACTGGATTAAATAAAGTTGAGACGCATTATTTTTCAGGAAATTAATATCTGCTTGGCAATCCGTGTTTACTCATCAGCTATAATGAGGGAGGGGAACGAGTCAGTGTTTAGGTGGGGGTAGGTACTGTGGTTTCATATACGTTCAAAAATTATATTAAAAAAAAAAGTTTTTTTAATTGAAAGTAAGGAGCGAAATTAAAACTTAGAACGAACAGAAATTTTTCCTAATATGACAGGGGCGGTCCCCACCTCAATGTCTCGCTCTTTGCGCTAAAATTTTATTTTTCAAAAAAATATTTTTTTAATAAAGATTAAAAATTTATCGTAATTAGAGCGAGAGAGACGTTGTCGCTGGGACAGCCCCTTTCATATATGGAGTAATTTCTGTTCGTTTTAAGTATTCATGTCGCTCCTTACTTTCAATTAAAAAAATTTATTTTTTATTTTATTTTTGAAATTTAGTGAATTAATTACTGTTGTGATTTTTGCTCACACAATAAATAAAAAAATCGTACCCCCCCCCATGGTCCAGATACCACGATAAAAATCACACTGTCCTAAGTTGGGGGGTGTATTTGATGTGTATTTTTTTTTTAATTTCGGTAGGGGGCAGGTATTTTGAGTCTTGTGTCTTTTACGCCACTCCCTCACGTTTACGCTGTCTAATATTCTAGAACACACCAGTTTTTTCGTTATTTTCTTCGTGACTTTAGAGATAATTTTGGGATATATATTTGCATATTAGCCGGGGGGGGGATAAAGTAGAGCGGGTCTGCATGCAAAATGGGTTTGGTTTAATTATCATGCATATTAGATAGATAGATAGAGAAGCGTATTTTAAAACCAAATATACGGCCATGAACATAATAAAATAACATAAATAGTTACCCAATTAAAATTCTGAGATAAACATTTTGCTCAACATAGTCGAAAATCTAATAAACAAGTTTTTTTTCAAATTTAATTCAGTAAAGTGCAAAGTATGTTCTGGCCTCTGGCATGCATAGGGGTTTTGACCGTGCCTTAATTTCTTCAAAATCCTGGGAAGGGGGAGGGGAGTGGTGGTGGTAAAGCTGGAGCCAAGTTATCCAAATTAAGGAAAAATGACGGTGAATATTTTTTTTTTGGGGGGGGGGGGATGCAAAGTAAACGAAAAAAAAAAAAAAAATTTCAATTTTTTATTTACTCCCTTATGATATCTGGCAATACTTCTTGTGTACGCTGTTGCTATGAAAGTAAAGATTAAAATTAAACCCCAAAATGAGCAGAATTTATTTCTTATAGGAAAAGACTATCCCTTCCTCATCCACACTTTTGCCTCATTGTCGCACAAGCTTCAGAGGGTGCTCAGTAGATCGTAAAGTGAGAGTTCAAGTACCTTTTTTTTATAATTCGAACGTGTTTGTAGACCACTGAGCTGCGGCCGGGGGGGGGGGGATTTTCTGAGGGAAAGAACCTTCAACGGTTGATGTTGAAAAATCTTCAAAGTATTGAGGTTAAAGTTTAGAGAGTGTTGACAGGTATGTTAAACATGGGCACCGACAAGAGGAGGCATGGGGCAAGGCCCGCCTGGAAGTTTGGGACTATAAAGTAATTATAAAGTAACCAAAGGAAAGAGAGCAGAAAAGGGAAAAACCATGGAAAAATATTTGTTGCCCCATTTTTGGCTGCCATCAATAGATAGTGATCCATAAAAAGGAAAATATAAGTTCTAATTTGTGACTGAGTAAACCCTAACCAGTTTTCCACAATCATTTTTTCTATCTGATATGGTTAATTTAACCTCAGAATTTACCTCGGACAATTACCCTTAACATCTCGACGTGAAAATTGAATCGGTACAGAGAAAGCAAGACATCTAAAGAAATTTCGTATATGAATTCTAGCAAATTCACCCAGTTTAAAATTTCTTCTGAAAATTTCACCCCCTGGAAGCTTTCCTCTCCATTGAAAATTCTCCCGGCAGAAAATTTGTCCTCCCTGCCCCAGCCGAAAAATGTAAGCACACTTCCCAATAACAAATAAAACAAAAGACATTTGTTATAGCTTAAAAGCTTACCTCCAGGGGCTGTAGGGGGTCATTTAATCTCACAAGACAGTTTTTGGGCCTTTCAACTATTTTGAAGAAAATAGCTATCTCCTAATTGTGTTGACTCTTTTGGCATTGAAATGCACTCTCTTGGTCTGATCTCCCACCCCACCACCCGGTCTGGGGTGCAACCCACCGCCGTGTTCAGGGGGGGGCTCAGAGGACGTGCCCGGTGAGACTGTATCAAGGGGGGACAAAAATACTTGTGTCCCCCTAATTTTATATGGTCAACAAAAATTAATACCAATAGGAGTTTGGCTACTGCCCCTTTCTCCCTTCCCAAACCATAAAAGTCTAAGGTATGTTATGTCCTTTCCGTTTTATTGAAAACTATATGTATCTCGAAAAGCTTGCCTTTGTTTTTCAAAACATCAAAGAAGAAAAGTTTAAAATCAATATAATATTCAGTATAAATGTAAGTAAATATTGAAAATAATGAACATTAATTCAAGGAAGCTCAGCGGTTTAAGTGTTTATTTCACTGTAATTTTTATTACAAAAAACCGTTTTATTTTACTGTAATTTTAATGTATTATTGAAAATTTACCAGCATTAATTAAGCCACTTTATAAGAAAGGTGATAAAAGTGAGTGTGGTAATTATCGAGGCATTAGTCTGGTCTCTGTAGGTAGCAAAGTGCTTAGTAATATGATACTTTTTAGACTGAGAGATGCCGTAGACAAAGTTTTAAGAGAAGAGCAGTGCGGTTTTAGAAAAGGTAGAGGATGTGTTGACCAAATTTTCACTCTTAGGTTAATAATTGAGAAGTGCCTAAGTTTTCAAACTCCTTTGGTCCTCAGT